>NC_054699.1:32644716-32694716 GCF_016097555.1 Gigantopelta aegis
AAAGTCATATAGCAATTTAAGATTGGGGAGCCTTGAATCATTACCGTACATAGTAAAAATAAGACACATAGAGTGCATTCAATTGAAAAAATGACAATTAACTAAAAGTTTTTTTTTTTTTAAAGATGCGATCTCGAGATATACGGGTAGACAATTTAAAGGCGATTCGCTTAAAGATACATTTATATCGTCAATATTGGTTCAGTTATATTATATTTATATTTTAAATAAAACAATTTTTTATTAAAACATATTAATTAGTTATACCGATAAGCGCATCGCAGATGTCAAACATTTAAAGTTTGTTTTGTTTAACGAGACCACTAGAGCACACTATATAAATATCAAAATATAAGATCGTAATTATAGATATTATTAATGGTACAAAAAGAGCTTAATGTTTTGTATGTGGCTTTTGTCTTTCATTTTGTTTTTACAATTAATTATATTCATAATTACGATCTTGCATTTATATTACAGTAATCCGTGTGGCTGTGTCTTTAACAGTAGCATATTCTATACATTAGTAGTGTGTGTACGTACATTAGTTTTTTTTTTAATTATTATTATTTTTTAATTATTATTTCATATACTTACCATTTGTACATTCATTTTTTTAAATTATTTTTTTATTATTATTATTTCATATACTTACCATTTGTGACACCGAATAGCAGATATGTATTTTTGCGCTAGGATGCCGTTAAACATTCATTCATTCATTTTTGTGTGGGATTTTGTTTGTGATAACGACATTTTTAATGAAGATTTCTTCAACAGGAACAAGCCTGTCACTATCGTGTTTACGCTGGTGTTCCGCGGGACAGACTGGGGTGGTCTTCAAGACAGCGTCATCCGGGTTATCAAAACTGGCGCTCCGAAGAATATCTTTGAAAACAAAGTGGTCTACCTGGTGGGGACGATTTGGGTGATTCTGGGCCAAGAGGGCCAGTCAATAGGACCAACCTCGTTACCATGGATGCACAGCACGTTGACTGACCCGCCAACTGTAACGTCCATCTATCTCTATTACAGTGAGTCTAACTTTGCGGAGTCCATTTTCGTATAAAATGTCAGACTGGTACAAGGGGTAGTGAAAGATACCCAAGTTTTGTATACCATCATTTGTTTGAGTTTTTCTAAAAGTTTGTTTAATTCATACAACTGTCCAATGAATAATACGACTCTTTTGTTAGTATACATACATACATATTATTGTTTAATAGTAGCCTACCCTCTTGAAGTGTGATTGGAACAAAGAGCCGTCATCAAGTTATCCTATTAATGAAATTCGCAAGCGCATGGTTGGTGATTATTAATCTGTTCGGCAATTATTTAAACTCATTCCTTCGTTATACCTGGTTTGACGATTATGAAAGTCTGGAGGCTGCATAAAGAGGTGGTTGATGGTTCAGCCAGAAGAGTTCTGTTTTGCGGCATCAAGATAACTGAGACAAATGCATTGACGTCAATTATGATTATATTTGAAAGTAATCTAAAAACATTATGTCTGTCATCGTTTTCAATAGCCAGTTCTACGAACTCTCTTTCTGCCACTTGTATCATCCTCTTATGATTTGGATATTAAGTTTTAACTAGATTTTCATGAATTTTGTTTTTCCTGAAAGGTTTATGACAAATGGCTGTCAATGGGAACGTGTCTAAACGCGTAATGATAGTACAATGGTTGTGCTAACATAAGTAAAGGCATAATATACTCTACAAAGGTGCAGCAAATATATAAAATAACTGAAACATAAAAGCTCAAACTGAATTTCAGTTCACGATATTATACATAATACGAGTATGAGAGAACTGCATCGACATCACTGATGATAGGCCACTGTCGAAAATACGCATGTTATGCTATGTTGCAACCGATATTATAATTGAAAACACACATTTTAATTTAATTTTTGTATTTTATCGAGAACAACATTAGCGGCAATGCCTTTTTGTACAAATTCGAATGAGCCAGAATAAACTTCCTTTTGATAAATGAACGTTTTGTGTCTTTTTAGATGGTTTACGACTCAACACCTATCTACGTGTTTACAATCTCACCTACACCTATGCACTGGCCGATCCATCGTCAAGAGAGTTCCAGTATCAAGCTTTCGAGTTTTGCAAAGATGTATGTCTGAATCTTTCAAAATTATACATAAAGTTTGAACTTCACCCGATAACTCTATTTATTTGAAGGCTGCAAAAATGTCAGGTATTTCAAGTAACAAACGTATTGAATCTCTATTTGTATAATGTGTGCGATATAAGAAATTGCAACTTAGAATATAAACAAATTCAGATCATTTAGAATATCTGAACCTAGATAAATACCCATAAAAAGTGTGGCAGCAGTATTCTAATATTCTACAACAGTCAGCTATTGCTCTGTCTGTGTACGAGTACAATTATGTGAGATATTATAAGCGATCATAGTTTTCGTGGTTTTGATATTTTTGTAACAAAAGTATTAAACGTCTATTTGTATACTTAGTGAGATATTATAAGCAGTTGCAACTTAGAATATAAACACATTCAGTTCATTTAAAAGCTATGAACCGAGTTAAGTATCCACAGAAAGTGTTGAAACAATAGTTTAATATTATACAACAGTCTAGTTGTGAATCTAGTTAAATATTCACAAAAAAGTGTTACAGAAATATTATAATATTCTACAACAGTCAGCTAGTGTTCTCTCAGTGAACGAGTGCTGCCAAAACTTTCTTGAGACATTCTTGTAACATAAGTATTGAAAGGCTATTTGTATAATATTATATGTGAGATATTATTAGCAATAGCAACTTAGAATAAAAACAAATTCCGATCATTTAAAAGCTATGAACCGAGTTAAGTATCCACAGAAAGTGTTGAAACAATAGTTTAATATTATACAACAGTCAGCTATTATTTAATACATCTTAATGTGAAAGTCCCTGTCTCTGAACGATTGCAAATACGATCATAGTTTATGTGTTTTCGATGTTTATATCAATGTATTATATCGATGTGTTCTGTATAGATGTTGTTTCAGTGATAATTTTGCTTTTGATCTTTTAGTTGCAAAAATTCTACAGCTACAGCGAATATGCTGAGAGGTTTTATGACTGTCGCTTGAAGACGATCAGGTATTGGTTTGTAACTGGAGCACATGCATATATCATATGACATCATGATATTATTCATCATTTACAAAATTAAATGGTAAACTAAAAGTAAAGTTTGTCTTATTTAACGACGCCACTAGAGCACATTGATTTTTTTTATCTTATCATGGGCTATTGGACGTCAAACATATTGTCATTCTGACACTGTTTTTTTTTAGAGGAAACCCGCTGTCGCCACATAGGCTACTCTTTTACGACAGGCAGCAAGAGATCTTTTATTTGCGCTTCCCACAGGCAGAATAGCACAAACCATGGCCTTTGTTGAAGCAGTTATGAAACACTGGTCGGTGCAAGTGGTTTACACCTACCCATTGAGCCTTGCGGTGCACTCACTCATGGTTTGGAGTCGGTATCTGGATTACAAATCCCATGCCTCGACTGGGATCTGAACCCAGTACCTACCAGCCTGTAGACCGATGGCCTAACCACGACGCCACCATGGTAAACTAATAAAGAAACGTCCTTATATTTGTGTTTTATTTCCACTGAAAGTGAGAATGGGAGGTGTAGAATGTAATGAAAGTGGAACAGAACAGAACAGAACAGAACAGAATAGACTAGAATAGAATAGAATATTTGTTTAGCCACAGCTTGACATATTCAATCTACTATTACCCATCTACATTTATCAGCAACAGTAGTAGTAGCAATAGTATAGGATATTGTAGTAGTGACAATAGTAGTAGTTATTCTTAAGACAATATATAGTTAATATAAACAATATTTGAGTTTTAAAGAATTAGAGATATACATTTACTCAGTTAAAAAAAATCAAATCTCGTCTTCTTCTTTTTCTCCCTGTTTTTTTTTTAACACTCTAGTCCGGATCCAATATTTTTCTTCCACCTGGTGTTCTGGGGACGTGAAGAGGCGGGTATCAAGGTGTCGGTAGTGACGGTGATAAAGCGGTACGCCAAGCGGGTGGCAGTCAACCAGCGCTGGATGTACGTCGTGGGCAAGGTGCTTGTCCTGCCCGAGGATATGTTCATCACGGTAATACCTACCAACATCACAATGACGGAAACCAGCACGGTTATGAGGACAGTCACCTCCACTGTTCAGATGACCCCAGGTGTGTCCGACTGAAACGATAATTACTAATCTTTAAGATCATTTTAATTTATTTATTATTTTCCTTATTTCTTTTATTTCTTTATTTCATCATTTATGTTGTTTATTTTATTGGGTTGGGTTTTTTTTTTTTTTTTTTTTTTTTTTTTGGGGGGGGGTCTTTTCTCTTTCTTTCTTTCTTTCTTTCTTTCTTTCTTTCTTTTCTTTTCTTTCGTTCTTTCTTTCTTTCTTTCTTTCTTTCTTCAATTATTTCTTTATATTGTTTACATGCTTAGTATTAATTTACATACGTATGCACTTAATACTTAATTATGTATGCAAAATATTCAATTCATACCAATACTATGATGAATAGGGCTTAACATGTATATATTATTTTCATTCTGTTTAGTATATTATTGTTTATGTACAATGTACAAACAAATAAAATAAAATATTCTATCTCATTAGTAGATTATGTTTGTTTAATTTTCCAGCCGTGTCGTCATCTGTTTATGAAGTGCCTCCATTTTATGGTACGTTTAAATCATGCATCTTTTCAGAGTATATATTTAAACGAGAATTAATGTAGCAGCCTTTGAACAGATAATTAGAGTAACAGATTATTTATATATATATATATATATATATATATATATATATATATATATTTGTCCTCTATTATCCCTTCACCTGTCCCTCAATCTCTTGCACTTTGTTCGATTCTTTCTCTCGGTATGTCTCTTTGTTTATTTGTCTCTCTTTCTCTTCCTCGTGCTATGGCTATGTTACTATTTTTGGTGCTCTCGTCAAGCCTGAGTAAAGTAAAGAATCTAACAGATTAATATATACGATTACCAAATGTATTGCAACTAGTACCCGAGGGCATGATCATTGTATTCAGATTTCAAACAGCGCCATATCATTCTGGCACAAACGTTGTTACATCACGGTTATGATATCTAGGGACTCATGAGGGCGTCCAGATTTTATCATTCACTTTGTAAAGATTCACATTCCAGATAAAATTTTCATAATTACAGAAAAAAAGTCAGTTCAGTGTCTAAAATAAAACCTGATGTTACAGATAAATATAATTTATTGTATAAAGCTATTTTGTAAATTTAGATCTATGGTCTATTTGAATGTTTTTCTCCTTTTTTTCTAGATACAACAATTGCACACGTGACTTACCTCCTGTACAGGTTTACCTATGTTAACGAGTTGAAGGACCCAGCTTCCCCTCTCTTCAGACATCTTGTCTGGAAATTCTGTACTGATGTAAGTTAATGTGATAGTCAGGTTTTAGAATAAACCGATATGGAAATTTTGTACTGACGTAAGTTAATGTGATAGTCAGGTTTTAGAATAAACCGATATGGAAATTCTGTAATGACGTAAGTTAATGTGATAGTCAGGTTTTAAAATAAACCGATATGGAAATTCTGTACTGACGTAAGTCAATGTGATAGTCAGGTTTTAAAATAAACCGATATGGAAATTCTGTACTGACGTAAGTTAATGTGATAGTCAGGTTTTAGAATAAACCGATATGAAAATTCTGTACTGACGTAAGTTAATGTGATAGTCAGGTTTTAGAATAAACCGATATGGAAATTCTGTACTGATGTAAGTTATTGTGATCATCAGGTTTTAGAATAAATCGTCAATGTATCTAACATATTTAAAGTATTTGTGTTTTACGTCAATGCAAGGGGATGACATGCTATTAAGTGAAACAAACAAAAGCATAAGTAAATGTTTAGCTGCAGTTCAGTACACTTTAAATACAAGAGGGGAAATGAGAAAGAAAGACACAGAGAGAGAGAGAGAGAGAGAGAGAGAGAGAGAGAGAGAGAGAGAGAGAGAGAGAGAGATGATGATGATGAATCAAAGGAACACAATATTATGCTGTAGTGCATCACATTCAGCGAGTGCTATATAAATTATAATGTTGCTTTAAAGTGAAACAAGCTTCCCCCACACTCCATAACTCTCCCCCCAAAACAAACCCCCCAAAAAACCCCGCCTTACCAACACACACACCAAAAACACCCCCCCCCCCCCAAAAAAAAACCCCACACAACCCAACCCCCCCCCCCAAAAAAAAAAAAAAAAAAAAAAAAAAAAAAAAAAAAAAAAAAAAAAAAAAAAAAAAAAAAAAAACAATCACAAGAAAGCAAAACAAAACAAAGAAAGATTAAATGTTCAAAGTATGAAATAAAAACAACTGCTATATTTTGTTCTAGTGAGAAGAACATAACTTTATTACATCTCATACCCTGACTGTATACACTGATACTGAAAGGGATTCTCTTTATCAGCTCATAAGTAGTTCCACACATTTAAAGAAAGAAATATTTCGCTTGCATCAGAAAACCCTTGACTGGAGTCATTTCATGCCATAAGTATCATTTTAAATTATGTTTCAGATTGCATCATTTTACAAAAACAGTTTTCTGTTTCTGATCTACCAGCATTGTGATATACATTCATTCAGGTATGTAATAAGCATATTTATCCTATAACGTACCCATGGTATCCATGTCATAAACCCATGTGATATTTTAGTGCATTAACCCGGTTAATAATGGTATGTAAATTTGCATGGTCTCTAGGCAATGTGTTGCTGTGGATGGATCATTTGTTTGCAAGCCAACAAGACCTGTATACCTTTTCGTAACGTTTTCAAAGATTTAGTTAAATTGCGTGACGTCAAACTAATTTGTGCCAATCGTGATAACGTCATATTACCAATGGAGGCGACTATAGTACTGTAATATATATATATATATATATATATATATATATACAGACGAGCGGAAAGACTGACAGTCATGGTGACAAGAACGCAGACAAATAGATTGATGGATGAATGGATGAATGGATAGACAGAACTGAGAAGAAATCTGTTATAAATAATTGTTATATGTTTGTAAATTGTAATAGTTCTTGCAACTTACACTCTAATGTATATTTAAAACTACAGAATATTTAAATACGATGTTGCATGCACTCAATGTATGCATCTTATTACAATATTGCTCTATATCGAAATTAAATTTAATTGTTAAATAGAGGCATATCAAATCTCTTCATACAAATGTATTAATTTTACCTTTTTTGAAAAGCCATGTGCTGATGACGAGTACATTTTTCTTTTATGACCTCTGTCTAATTATTCAATGGCAAACTACCCAATTAAAAAAACTAAATAAATACAGTACTTACACATCTAGTTTATAATACTACTTGTTTCAATCCATGAAGTATTCAACAGCAAAATCGCGAACATTTAAACAAACCAAACATTGGATATCATAGTTGTTTGTTTGCTTAAAGGAACATTCCCGAGTTTGCTGCATTGTAAAATGTTTCCGACTAATAAAATATTTCTACGATTAAACTTACATATTAAATATATTTTCTCGTTCAGAATATCATTGACTGTATATTCAATGTGTTTCTGGTCGTCTTAACATTTGTCAGAAGCCCAAACTGGATTTTGTCTTTAAATAATTTCGTACGTACGAAAACATCTTTTTTAGGAAATAAAATGAAATTTAACCTAGTATAAATATTAGAACTATCAGAAACACGTTTAATATACACCCACTAATAGTTTATGCAGAAAAATATATTTGATATGTAATTACAATCGTTAAAAAGTCTCTGTTAGTCGATAACATCTTTAAAATTGCAGCAAACTGGGGAATGTCCCTTTAACTAAAATTTGAAGTTGACTACCTAATATATTCTAAGCAAAGTCACAAAAGTTTCCAGCTTATATCCTAAATCAAGCTAATTAATTACGATTTTCATACGAACGTTAATATCGTGTGCCGTTTACTTTTTATCATTTTCAGCAACAACCCAAACCGTGTTACTTTTGCCTTATACTTCTACGTTGAAATGTCAGACCAGCTAAAACAAGACATCATATCTGTTCTCGATTCCAAAGCGCCGAAGTTGAACTTCACAGAGATCCAGAAGGTCATTGAAGTGCTGCACGTTGGCGATTTGTATCTGATTCGTCAAGGATGGAAAATCAAGCTGATTCCTTCAAACTGGACACGAACCGTGACACCTGTACCACAAACCACCCACGATGTGCAGTCAACTATAGACATAGGTCGGTCAATATTATTTACAATGTGTATGGATAGTCAGCTCAACAGCAATTAATGTATGGAACGTACTAGTGTTATACATGTTGATGATTTAATTTAATTGTTTATTAAAGTGTCAAATGATAATATACTAGTACATGACATTATACAATATACACATAAAATATAGTTCAACATTATTAGATACCTACAACATTTTATTATATGAATCTAAAAATAATGCATCCAGTAGTCGATGATTAATTAATGAATTAACGTGTTCTAGTGATGTCGTGACATAAAAATAAAAATAATGTTACATGACATAAAACTAAAAAGAAAAGAAATGTTTTTATTATTGATGGAATGGTGTAGTTGGGTAAACATATTAAATATTGTCCTTTAAATGTCTACAGACAAAATGATTATTTTGAGTTGTAATTCGAGTATGTTTTTGACATGTGAAGCATGTTTTTTATTATGTTGATATTTAGTATTTAGGACTAAAAATATGATAAACATTTGCAATTAAAATAATAATTCATGGTGATTGATATCAGTATATTGTAAAAGATCTCCAATGCAGGCATTGCAAAATATTATCACTTGGCTAGGAATTGGGTCAGGCATACATGAAGTGTTTCAAATACTGATGTTAGTATTTTGGAAAAAAACATGCACTAATTCATTTTATGTATACAAATAATAATTCCTTTCATGCATACAAATAAAAAGGAAACTTAATATTTCTCTAAGATACATTTAAACTGTTGTTGCATTCTGTATTTTGTGTTCTATTTTTAAGCATTGTCTTCTGATATAGAGATGTCATCTTCAGTCGGCGACGACTATACTGGCCGTAAGTATACTTGATATTACGATCGTTTGTTATTATACATATATGTGTATTCAATTTTTTTTATTGATGCTAACATTTTTTTTTGTTTATTCAGATGGTACATTTTTTTAAAAGTATTTTTCATTTAACATATACATGGTCATTAGCACTACATCCTCTTTAAACTGTGTTTTTACATGACTGTATACTCGTTTACTTCTAATGTAAATAATCATATCGATGAACTTACCTTTGACACCCAATGTCCGATGTATAGTTTTGTTCTGGGCTGTAGTTAAACATGTTATGTAGTTATCCATCTATCCATTCATTCACTTAATCCATTCATTCATTCATTCATTCATTCATTCATTCCCAGTCATGGTGTATATGCATGCACAGTACGTACTATATACGTGCTTCTCAAGAAGGGGTACTTGAATTATAATATATCACGAGCCCTCAGTCAGTTCATGTTAGATAAAACAAAATGGTTTATGCTTATTAATTATTTAATTAAATAATTTAAAAAACCGTATCTCCAATAGTTGAATCCAGTTCTCTTTTGTGTTTCTTAATTATGTTTTTCTTTGTTATGTTTAATTATGTATTTGTCTGTTTGTTTGTTATTCATTCATTCATTCATTCATTCATTCATTAATTGACGGATTGATTGGCTGATTAATTGATTCAGTTATTAAATTAATTTTGTCTTAAATTATGTATTTATTAAATTATTAATATATTAATTTATTTATTTATAGCCAAAGCAAACGTGACGTTGGAATACCTGCTGTACAGATTTGACTATGATCCAAGTCTTTCAAATCCAGACTCGGAGAAGTTTAATGAATATATCTTGATCCTTTGCAGAGAGGTTAGTGAGTGTAACTTATTTATTTACGTAATACACATTTTAAATTCAAATTACATAATATTTGTTCTTATTATTTTACACAATTGTGTCTTTAAGTTTAGAATGCCCAATTTCTTTGCTAGAGTGTTACATATACATATACACATACACATACACACACACACACACACACACACATACACACACACACACACACACACACACACACACACATACATACATATATATATATATATACATGTGTATGTACATTAAAAGAACACCGTTGCGTTCTTTTAATGTACACATACATATATATATATATATACATGTGTATGTACATTAAAAGAACACCATTGTGTTTGAGTGATTTAGCGGTCCGTGATAACACAGTTTTTTAAAACGTTCAGTGTTTTTTTTTACGTTTCAGTTGTCAGAAATTTACACACGAGCACCGGTACTGACTACATTGTATGATGGATGTACAATCGACCGGTTCAGGTAAATAAGTCAATACATTGCCTAGTAGTAGAGAGCTAATGAAACATCTTCATATGTTGTGTATACATGTATATATTTCTTAGTGTTCTGGGTGTAATGCACCACTGAATAAAATACCCTTTGACGCGATACCCCATTTTAAAAATTGTACTGGCTTTTTCATCCTTTTGGTGAAAATCTTGTTCATAATTTTCATCATGTAGCTGAACACAACGAAATTAACACCAAATACCAGCCATACTCATGAAAGGCGCCACCATTGGGGCAGGATATGATAGTTTTGTTCGCACAGTGTTTGGGCAGTGAATCATGAGTGCAAGTTAACACATCTGTTTTAATTCCCAATGAGCTCTATCTTGTACAATTTTAGATTTGTCTATCTAGTGTTGGGAGTGGTAGTCCTCCTACAGATAGGAAGGGTGTTTCGTCCTGGGAAGTAGCAGTCATCCCAATTTACAAAACAGTTGACAGTGTCTCGTAATAACAATAACGTATTGCCAAACATCCTTTCCACTGCTCTATACAGAGATACAACTTTGAAAACGCTAATGATTGTACAGTTCAGCTTATGTCCCTCCATTTTCTCTTTCCAGGGACAAACCAAACGCCATACGTTTTCACGTGACATTCAGAACGCGATATTCAGCCACCCTGTACGACATTGTGAAGAGAACGCTAGAAAGCAGTCGACCACACTTCAACGTGAGCGAGTCTCAGTTCATATTCTATGAAGTGATGCCTGTTGGAGAACTCGTGTTTATACTGCGCAACCTCACCAATACCACAGTGACACCCAGCACTACGGAACCAGTGACGTCACCACCAATCACCACAACACCTGTGCCAATAAGTATGTATACACATGCACGTGCATGACGTCACTTCAGACATTTTTGGAATAATACGTAAGTCACTGACTCAAGTTCCCGAGGTGTATAACCTTTCTGTTTCTCAAACATACATTTATAATTAAATTTCCTGTTACATTCATTACAACATAACGCCATCCTATTGGTCCAGACGTAGCAACGGGAGTTTGTTCATTTCTTGATAAACATTATGTTGTCAGGGAACATCATATCTGATGACGTCATTTTATATGGGCAAGTTCTCTTACTGAGCGTTACTGTTTATGGCCCAAAAATAATTCAAAATAAAATACGAAGTTATAGTGTTATTATTAGCAAGTATGACTCAAGTTTAATTATAAGTATTGCCTGTTATTTCTTTTACGCTCGTCATGGTATGAACCAAAAATAATAATGCACAAACTTATGTGAGAACAGCTTCGCCGATTCACACAGTTTGCAGATGGAATCTTTATAAAATCCACTAGCCATGGGATTAGTGATTTTAAAAATGTATTAGCCACCATTAAAAATTCACTAACCCTACTTTACTTTTAAGTTAAAACAATTTTACTAAATAAGAGTAATAATCAGATATGTCACCTAAAGAGGGAGATAGAACTTAAAAACACTAACATTGTGGTTTGGGGTGGAGTCAGGATATTTATATATACAAAATACACTTAACTGCAACAATGTGCTTAGGTGAAACGTATTGGATTCGTCAACATACCTTGTCACAAGCAGTTGTAAGGGACGGGGATACAGCTCAGTGGCTAGAGCGCTCACTACAAGTGCTTAGGTCAAACGTATTGGATTCGCCAACATACCTTGTTACAAGCAGTTGTAAGGGACGGGGATACAGCTCAGTGGCTAGAGCGCTCACTACCAGTGCTTAGGTCAAACGTATTGGATTCGCCAACATACCTTGTTACAAGCAGTTGTAAGGGACGGGGATACAGCTCAGTAGCTAGAGCGCTCTCTACAAGTGCTTAGGTGAAACGTATTGGATTCGCCAACATACCTTGTTACAAGCAGTTGTAACGGACGGGGGTATAGCTCAGTCGCTAGAGCGCTCGCTACAAGTGCTTAGGTGAAACGTATTGGACTCGCCAACATACCTTGTCATAAACAGTTGTAAGGGGCGTGGATACAGCTCAGTGGCTAGAGCGCTCACTACAAGTGCTTAGGTCAAACGTATTGGACTCGCCAACATACCTTGTTACAAGCAATTGTAAGGGACGGGGATACAGCTCAGTGGCTAGAGCGCTCGCTACAAGTGCTTAGGTCAAACGATTGGATTTCCTTGGAGAACGCATTCTGTGGTGGGGGTTTTTTCTGCAATCCAACCAGTTCCCCACGTCTGGTATAGTAAAGGCAGTGGAATGTGATGTCACGTCTGTTAGAAATTGCATATAAAATATCCGTAACAGCTGATGGACAAAATATTGCGAGCTTCCTCAGAATACCATGTTGCAGAATTACCAAATGTTTGACATCTGTTAGAAATTGCATATAAAATATCCGTAACAGCTGATGGACAAAATATTGCGAGCTTCCTCAGAATACCATGTTGCAGAATTACCAAATGTTAGACATCTGTTAGAAATTATATATAAAATATCCCTAACTGCTGATGGACAAAATATCGCGGGATTCCTCACAATACCATGTTGCAGAATTACCAAATGTTTGACATCCAGTAGATGACTAATAAATCAATGTGCTCTAGTGGTGTCGTTAAACAAAACAAACATGATAACCCAGTGCGTTTCATGATTAACATTTACATTAGCGAGACTATGTACTTATTTGTGATTATTTGTGATTATTTTTTCTTCTTTTCTTTATAGTCACAGGGAACGTGACACTGCAGTATCTGCTGTACAAATTCGACTATGATCCAAATCTTTCGGACCCAAACTCAGACATGTTCACTAATTACAACTTGATTCTCTGCAGAGAGGTTAGTGAGTGCAAAACAGATATAATTACATCCAATAAATCTACTGCATACAGTCTTTCCATTGGAGCTTCAGTTATGTCGTAGTTTAGCTCTCCCTGTAATGTACATTATAAAGACATACACCGTGTATTGTATAATATTCTTTGATGTTTTACCCATGGACACTTGTTGTTATCATGACATTAATGCATTAGACAAATATTATTTTAAAGGGACATTCCTGAGTTTGCTGCATTTTCTAAGATATTATCGACTAACAGAGACTTTTCAACGATTGTAATTACATATCAAATATATTTTTCTGCATAAAATATTAGTGGCTGTATATTATACATGTTTCTGATTGTTCTAATATTTGTACTACGTTAAATTTCATTTTATTTCTTAAAATATATTTTTTTCGTACGTATGAAATTATTTGAAGACAAAATCCAGTTTGGGCTTCTTACAAATATTAAGACGACCATAAATACATTGAATATACAGACACTGATATTCCAAACAAGAAAATATATTTAATATGTAAGTATAATCGTAGAAATATTTTACTAGTCGGAAACATCTTACAATGCAGCAAACTCAGGAATGTTCCTTTAAAGCCGCACACAATAGTTCCATCCAGCGAAAATAAATTATAATTTGGTTAATCTACAAACCTGTAACACACTTAGATCACGTTTTTATCAAATGGAGTGAAAAAGCAGGTTTGATATCGATAAATACCATGGGAATCCCCATGTCCCAATTGCTTGAAATAATTTTGAAAGTTTGTATTCTGGTGTCACCGGTAGATGTCGCTCGAAGCACAACAATGCCTACGTCACGACAAATTTCACAGACTTGGGGTGCGTTCTTTTCACTTCTCCTGGACATGTTCCAACTGTTCTTTCCTGGTTGTATCCCCTCTCCAGATATCGTAGGACTTATTGGTTTGAAGGGTTTGTAACGTTTTGTATTGAGATACTTACTTGAGATACTTTATTGTTACTGAAAATGTTCACGAACTGTGAAGAAAAATCTCACAAATGAACAACAACAAATCGGATGTTGATTGCGCGAACCGTGCACGAGAAAACAAACCGAACCAAAATGATAACGGTCACGTGGTATACCAACGTCTGTGACATTGAAATGGAAATATCCCGTCTAAAAATAGATTAGACCTTGTCTGCTCAACGGTTTTTTCTCAAACGTGCGTCCGTTTTCCAGAAATACGAAAAATGCATTTTGTGGTATTACAAACACCAGGATTACCAGGATTACCAAAAAACACTTCAGGTGAATGGAAATGTATATTCTAAATAATAAACGGTAAGTAAAGTGCAATTTTATTTGTGAAAAAATGGGTTTAATAGCGAAAAACAACGCCGTAATGGTTAACAACTAGCCGTAACTAGGGTGTGTCCCTTTAATGTTCAATGTCCAATTATAATAATGGAGTATTTCGTGCACCTGTTTAGGTGAATTACTATTGTCATTTACTGTACAAAAATGTAGTTAATAATAACTAGTAAATATTGTATCTCTCAACAAAGTAGAGCCGAAAATAGGTTTTCGCAAAGTTGTGATAACATAGACCCATCGTCATGACTAACTAATCCCAATGATGACGCAGTTATTCGCAAAAAGATGACATGTCCCGGTATTTAGGTTTGCAATCTATAAATATAGATCTTTGACAAAAAACTTTGATTACATTCAAGGTTAGTTACCATACTAGCTAGTATTCGTTGCTTTTTAAAGGGACATTCCTGAGTTTGCTACACTGTAAGATGTTTCCAACTAAAAAAATATTTCTACGATTAAACTTACATATTAAATATAGTTTCGTGTTTAGAGTATCAATGTCTGTATATTCAATGTGTTTCCGGTTGTCGTAATATTTGTAAGAAGCCCAAACTGGATTTTGTCTTCAAGTAATTTCGTACAAAATTAGTAGTATAAATATTAGAACGATCAGAAAAATGTTTAATATACAGCTACTAATATTTTATACAGAAAAATGTATTTGATATGTAATTACAATCGTTAAAAAGTCTCTGTTACTCGATAACATCTTAAAAATTGCAGCAAACTCAGGAATGTACCATTAAGATACATATTATCTGAAAGATATGCACACCAGTTTATGATGGAAGACAAAGTAACGAAGTAGTTTACCAAAACAAAGATGTCACAGTAAAGAGTAATGCAAACTGTGTATACAATTAAATTATCTCAATATGCATTATTCTGTAATTGTAACCAGAAACATTGACTTCAATCACTTGCCGAAATATACATTTCGCATGACTGACACATCAGATTTCTGCGTCACCAATAATGTGATCACACCACATATACATTTGATATACGTGTGTTAAATCTATACCTGAAGAAGAAATTACTTTGAGAGAACGAGGTTTTGGGGGTTCAGGTATTCGAAATCTATTATTACTATGTATATAGAAATTCAGCAGTGACCGAAACATTTGAGATATCGAAGTTCTCAAGAGATCGAAGTTTTCAAGAGATCGAAGTTTGAGTTATGGAAGTTTGACTCAAGTTACAAAGGTCTCTAACTGTCCGTTTAATTTGGTTTCTTTTCAGCTTGCATCTATTTACATGCATGATGCCTTCTTGACGACGTTGTATTATGGCTGCCAGATAGACTGGTTCAGGTATGTATGTCCACCTGTTCCAATTATATTCCTCTGTAAAATATAAAGACAACACACCACAGGCATTTGTCGTGTCGTTACTTGTAGTAGCTTAATATATTGCAGTTTAGAAAATAGTTCCTCATAAAAATAAATAAAAAATTCTAATATGATTTTTAAAAATCATTCTTTGATGATTACATGTAGGTTGACGTCTGTAGTATTAAGTAACCCATTGGTTTGATGTTACTTGTAATATGTAGTACTAACTGATAACAACTATGCAAGTGGTATAGTGTCATTTGTATAACAGGAACACAAGGCGGTGATTAGGCATTAGGGCTGTTAACTGAAGACGTTCTTCGTCGATCTATGTTGATTTTCACACGATACTTCTCAATTGAGAGCATTACCTAAAATTAATAGTTAATGTGCTCTAGTGATGTTAAACAAAACAAACTTTTTTCTCTTCTAAACCCTGAGGTACTGGGCGGATCTATATAATTGTTTTGTGATGTAATATTTGCTGCAAGTTTCCTCAGTGTACATTCTAAACACCTCAATTTTCTCTTCCTTATTTCATTTCCTCCTCTGTCGAGATATCATCTGTACAATCACAAGGTCGACCTGAGATAACATTTAAGAGTCTGTGCTCATTTAATCAACAGACAAATTGTTCAACACGCTTTCACTTTCCAGGGATAAACCAAACGCCATACGTTTCCACGTGATATTTAAAACGAGATATTCCACCACCCTGTACGACATTGTGAAGAGAACGTTAGAAAGCAGTCGACCACACTTCAACGTGAGCGAGTTTCAGTTCATATTCTATGAAGTGATGCCTGTTGGAGAACTCGTGTTTATACTGCGCAACCTCACCACTACCCCTGATACCACAGTGACACCCAGCACTACGGAACCAGTGACGTCACCACCAATCACCACAACACCTGTGCCAATAGGTATGTATACACATGCACGTGCATGACGTCACTTCAGACATTTGTTTAATAATACGTAAGTCACTGGCTCAAGTTCCCGAGGTATATACACTTTGTGTTTCTCAAACATACATTTATAATTAAATCTCCATATCATTCATTACAACACACTGTCATCCTATTGGTCCAGACATAGCAACGGGAGTTTGTTAATTTCTTGATGAACGTAAACATTATGTTGTCAGGGGACATCATATCTGATGACGTCATTTTACATGGGCAAGTTGTCTTACTGAGCGTTATTGTTTATGGCCCAAATATAATTCAAAACAAAATATGAAGTGTTAGTGTTATTATCAGCAATTATGATTCAAATTTAATTATAAGTATTGTCTATTATTTATTTTGCGTTCATCTGGGTATGAATAAAAAAGAAATCCGCAAACTTATGTGAGAACAGCTTCGCCGATTCACGCAGTTTGCAGATAATGTTTTGTTGTTGTTCATAGTACCCCGATGCACGTACAAGAAATAGCAGGCAATACATAATTACCAGGAACAAACTCCAGGACTACCAGAAACGTATTGGATTCGCCAACATACCTTGTCACAAGCAGTTGTAAGGGACGGGGATATAGCTGTCGCTAGAACGCTCACTACAAGTGCTTAGCTCAAACGTATTGGATTCGCCAACATACCTCGTCACAAGCAGTTGTAAGGGAGGAAGATATACCTCAGTCACTAGAGCGCTCACTACAAGTGCTTAGGTCAAACGTATTGGATTCGCCAACATACCTCGTCACAAGCAGTCGTAAGGGAGGAAGATAAACCTCAGTCACTAGAGCGCTCACTACAAGTGCTTAGGTCAAACGTATTGGATTCGCCAACATACCTCGTCACAAGCAGTCGTAAGGGAGGAAGATAAACCTCAGTCACTAGAGCGCTCACTACAAGTGCTTAGGTCAAACGTATTGGATTCGCCAGCATACCTCGTCACAAGCAGTTGTAAGGGAGGAAGATATACCTCAGTCGCTAGAGCGCTCACTACAAGTGCTTAGGTCAAACGTATTGGATTCGCCAACATACCTCGTCACAAGCAGTCGTAAGGGAGGAAGATAAACCTCAGTCACTAGAGCGCTCACTACAAGTGCTTAGGTCAAACGTATTGGATTCGCCAACATACCTCGTCACAAGCAGTCGTAAGGGAGGAAGATAAACCTCAGTCACTAGAGCGCTCACTACAAGTGCTTAGGTCAAACGTATTGGATTCGCCAACATACCTCGTCACAAGCAGTCGTAAGGGAGGAAGATAAACCTCAGTCACTAGAGCGCTCACTACAAGTGCTTAGGTCAAACGTATTGGATTCGCCAACATACCTCGTCACAAGCAGTCGTAAGGGAGGAAGATAAACCTCAGTCACTAGAGCGCTCACTACAAGTGCTTAGGTCAAACGTATTGGATTCGCCAACATACCTCGTCACAAGCAGTTGTAAGGGAGGAAGATATACCTCAGTCGCTAGAGCGCTCACTGCAAGTGCTTAGGTCAAACGTATTGGATTCGCCAGCATACCTCGTCACAAGCAGTTGTAAGGGAGGAAGATATACCTCAGTCGCTAGAGCGCTCACTACAAGTGCTTAGGTCAAACGTATTGGATTCGCCAACATACCTCGTCACAAGCAGTTGTAAGGGAGGAAGATATACCTCAGTCGCTAGAGCGCTCAGTAAAAGTGCTTAGGTCAAACGTATTGGATTCGCCAGCATACCTCGTCACAAGCAGTTGTAAGGGAGGAAGATATACCTCAGTCGCTAGAGCGCTCACTACAAGTGCTTAGGTCAAACGTATTGGATTCGCCAGCATACCTCGTCACAAGCAGTTGTAAGGGAGGAAGATATACCTCAGTCGCTAGAGCGCTCACTACAAGTGCTTAGGTCAAACGTATTGGATTCGCCAACATACCTCGTCACAAGCAGTCGTAAGGGAGGAAGATAAACCTCAGTCACTAGAGCGCTCACTACAAGTGCTTAGGTCAAACGTATTGGATTCGCCAACATACCTCGTCACAAGCAGTCGTAAGGGAGGAAGATAAACCTCAGTCACTAGAGCGCTCACTACAAGTGCTTAGGTCAAACGTATTGGATTCGCCAGCATACCTCGTCACAAGCAGTCGTAAGGGAGGAAGATATACCTCAGTCACTAGAACGCTCACTACAAGTGCTTAGGTCAAACGTATTGGATTCGCCAACATACCTCGTCACAAGCAGTCGTAAGGGAGGAAGATAAACCTCAGTCACTAGAGCGCTCACTACAAGTGCTTAGGTCAAACGTATTGGATTCGCCAACATACCTCGTCACAAGCAGTCGTAAGGGAGGAAGATAAACCTCAGTCACTAGAGCGCTCACTACAAGTGCTTAGGTCAAACGTATTGGATTCGCCAACATACCTCGTCACAAGCAGTTGTAAGGGAGGAAGATATACCTCAGTCGCTAGAGCGCTCACTGCAAGTGCTTAGGTCAAACGTATTGGATTCGCCAGCATACCTCGTCACAAGCAGTTGTAAGGGAGGAAGATATACCTCAGTCGCTAGAGCGCTCACTACAAGTGCTTAGGTCAAACGTATTGGATTCGCCAACATACCTCGTCACAAGCAGTTGTAAGGGAGGAAGATATACCTCAGTCGCTAGAGCGCTCAGTAAAAGTGCTTAGGTCAAACGTATTGGATTCGCCAGCATACCTCGTCACAAGCAGTTGTAAGGGAGGAAGATATACCTCAGTCGCTAGAGCGCTCACTACAAGTGCTTAGGTCAAACGTATTGGATTCGCCAGCATACCTCGTCACAAGCAGTTGTAAGGGAGGAAGATATACCTCAGTCGCTAGAGCGCTCACTACAAGTGCTTAGGTCAAACGTATTGGATTCGCCAACATACCTCGTCACAAGCAGTCGTAAGGGAGGAAGATAAACCTCAGTCACTAGAGCGCTCACTACAAGTGCTTAGGTCAAACGTATTGGATTCGCCAACATACCTCGTCACAAGCAGTCGTAAGGGAGGAAGATAAACCTCAGTCACTAGAGCGCTCACTACAAGTGCTTAGGTCAAACGTATTGGATTCGCCAGCATACCTCGTCACAAGCAGTCGTAAGGGAGGAAGATATACCTCAGTCACTAGAACGCTCACTACAAGTGCTTAGGTCAAACGTATTGGATTCGCCAACATACCTCGTCACAAGCAGTCGTAAGGGAGGAAGATAAACCTCAGTCACTAGAGCGCTCACTACAAGTGCTTAGGTCAAACGTATTGGATTCGCCAACATACCTCGTCACAAGCAGTCGTAAGGGAGGAAGATAAACCTCAGTCACTAGAGCGCTCAGTCTTAGGTCAAACGTAGGATTCGCCAGCATACCTCGTCACAAGCAGTTGTAAGGGAGGAAGATATACCTCAGTCAGAGCGCTCACTACAAGTGCTTAGGTCAAACGTATTGGATTCGCCAGCATACCTCGTCACAAGCAGTTGTAAGGGAGGAAGATATACCTCAGTCACTAGAGCGCTCACTACAAGTGCTTAGGTCAAACGTATTGGATTCGCCAACATACCTCGTCACAAGCAGTTGTAAGGGAGGAAGATATACCTCAGTCACTAGAGCGCTCAGTAAAAGTGCTTAGGTCAAACGTATTGGATTCGCCAGCATACCTCGTCACAAGCAGTTGTAAGGGAGGAAGATATACCTCAGTCGCTAGAGCGCTCACTACAAGTGCTTAGGTCAAACGTATTGGATTCGCCAGCATACCTCGTCACAAGCAGTTGTAAGGGAGGAAGATATACCTCAGTCGCTAGAGCGCTCACTACAAGTGCTTAGGTCAAACGTATTGGATTCGCCAGCATACCTCGTCACAAGCAGTTGTAAGGGAGGAAGATATACCTCAGTCACAAGAGCGCTCACTACAAGTGCTTAGGTCACACGTATTGGATTCGCCAGCATACCTCGTCACAAGCAGTTGTAAGGGAGGAAGATATACCTCAGTCACTAGAGCGCTCACTACAAGTGCTTAGGTCAAACGTATTGGATTCGCCAGCATACCTCGTCACAAGCAGTTGTAAGGGAGGAAGATATACCTCAGTCGCTAGAGCGCTCACTACAAGTGCTTAGGTCAAACGTATTGGATTCGCCAGCATACCTCGTCACAAGCAGTTGTAAGCGAGGAAGATATACCTCAGTCGCTAGAGCGCTCACTACAAGTGCTTAGGTCAAACGATTGAATTTCCTCGGAGAACCCATTCTGTGGTTGTTTATTTTTTTCTGCCATCCAACCAGTTCCCCACGTCTGGTATAGTAAAGGCACTGGAATGTGATGTCACGTCTGTTAGAAATTGCATATAAAATATCCCTAACTGCTGGTGGACAAAATATCGCGGGTTTCCTCAGAATACCATGTTGCAGAATTACCAAATGTTTGACATCCAGTAGATGACTAATAAATCAATGTGCTCTAGTGGTGTCGTTAAACAAAACAAACATGATAACCCAGTGCGTTTCATGATTAACATTTACATTAGCGAGACTATGTACTTATTTGTGATTATTTTTTCTTCTTTTCTTTATAGTCACAGGGAACGTGACACTGCAGTATCTGCTGTACAAATTCGACTATGATCCAAATCTTTCGGACCCAAACTCAGACATGTTCACTAATTACAACTTGATTCTCTGCAGAGAGGTTAGTGAGTGCAAAACAGATATAATTACATCCAATAAATCTACTGCATACAGTCTTTCCATTGGAGCTTCAGTTATGTCGTAGTTTAGCTCTCCCTGTAATGTACATTATAAAGACATACACCGTGTATTGTATAATATTCTATGATGTTTTACCCATGGACACTTGTTGTAATCATGACATTAGTGCATTAGACAAATATTAGTTCATAGGGACATTCCTGAGTTTGCTCCATTTTTTAAGATGTTATCGACCAACAAAAACTTTTTAACGAATGTAATTACATATCAAATATATTTTTGTGCATAAAATAGTAGTGGCTGTATATTAAACATGTTTCTGATTGTTCTAATATTTATACTTGGTTAAATTTCATTTTATTTCCTAAAATAATTTTAACGAAGTAGTTCACCAAAACAAAGATGTCACAGTAAAGAGTAATGCAAACTGTATATACATTAAATTATCTCAATATGCATTATTCTGTAATTGTAACCAGAAATATTGACTTCAATCACTTGCCGAAATATACATTTCGCATGACCGACACATCACATTTCTGCGTCACCAATAATGTGATCACACCACATATACATTTGATATACGTGTGTTAAATCTATACCTGAAGAAGAAATTACTTTGAGAGAACGAGGTTTTGGGGGTTCAGGTATTCGAAATCTATTATTACTAGGTATATAGAAATTCAGCCGTGACCGAAACATTTGAGATATCGAAGTTCTCAAGAGATCGAAGTTTTCAAGAGCTCGAAGTTTGAGTTATGGAAGTTTGACTCAAGTTACAAAGGTCTCTAACTGTCCGTTTAATTTGGTTTCTTTTCAGCTTGCATCTATTTACATGCATGATGCCTTCTTGACGACGTTGTATTATGGCTGCCAGATAGACTGGTTCAGGTATGCATGTCCAACTGTACCAATTATATTCCTCTGTAAAATATAAAGACAACACACCACAGGCATTTGTCGTGTCGTTACTTGTAGTAGCTTAATATATTGCAGTTTAGAAAATAGTTCCTCATAAAAATAAAAAATAAATTCTAATATGATTTTTAAAAATCATTCTTTGATGATTACATGTAGGTTGACGTCTGTAGTATTAAGTAACCCATTGGTTTGATGTTACTTGTAATATGTAGTACAAACTGATAACAACTATGCAAACTGTTTTCTCTTCTAATCCCTGAGGTACTGGGCGGATCTATATAATTGTTTTGTGATGTAATATTTGCTGCAAGTTTCCTCAGTGTACATTCTAAACACCTCAATTTTCTCTTCCTTATTTCATTTCCTCCTCTGTCGAGATATCATCTGTACAATCACAAGGTCGACCTGAGATAACATTTAAGAGTCTGTGCTCATTTAATCAACAGACAAATTGTTCAACACGCTTTCACTTTCCAGGGATAAACCAAACGCCATACGTTTCCACGTGATATTTAAAACGAGATATTCCACCACCCTGTACGACATTGTGAAGAGAACGTTAGAAAGCAGTCGACCACACTTCAACGTGAGCGAGTTTCAGTTCATATTCTATGAAGTGATGCCTGTTGGAGAACTCGTGTTTATACTGCGCAACCTCACCACTACCCCTGATACCACAGTGACACCCAGCACTACGGAACCAGTGACGTCACCACCAATCACCACAACACCTGTGCCAATAGGTATGTATACACATGCACGTGCATGACGTCACTTCAGACATTTGTTTAATAATACGTAAGTCGCTGGCTCAAGTTCCCGAGGTATATACACTTTGTGTTTCTCAAACATACATTTATAATTAAATCTCCATATCATTCATTACAACACACTGTCATCCTATTGGTCCAGACATAGCAACGGGAGTTTGTTAATTTCTTGATGAACGTAAACATTATGTTGTCAGGGGACATCATATCTGATGACGTCATTTTACATGGGCAAGTTGTCTTACTGAGCGTTATTGTTTATGGCCCAAATATAATTCAAAACAAAATATGAAGTGTTAGTGTTATTATCAGCAATTATGATTCAAATTTAATTATAAGTATTGTCTATTATTTATTTTGCGTTCATCTGGGTATGAATAAAAAAGAAATCCGCAAACTTATGTGAGAACAGCTTCGCCGATTCACGCAGTTTGCAGATAATGTTTTGTTGTTGTTCATAGTACCCCGATGCACGTACAAGAAATAGCAGGCAATACATAATTACCAGGAACAAACTCCAGGACTACCAGAAACGTATTGGATTCGCCAACATACCTTGTCACAAGCAGTTGTAAGGGACGGGGATATAGCTGTCGCTAGAACGCTCACTACAAGTGCTTAGCTCAAACGTATTGGATTCGCCAACATACCTCGTCACAAGCAGTTGTAAGGGAGGAAGATATACCTCAGTCACTAGAGCGCTCACTACAAGTGCTTAGGTCAAACGTATTGGATTCGCCAACATACCTTGTCACAAGCAGTTGTAAGGGACGGGGATATAGCTGTCGCTAGAACGCTCACTACAAGTGCTTAGCTCAAACGTATTGGATTCGCCAACATACCTCGTCACAAGCAGTTGTAAGGGAGGAAGATATACCTCAGTCACTAGAGCGCTCACTACAAGTGCTTAGGTCAAACGTATTGGATTCGCCAACATACCTCGTCACAAGCAGTCGTAAGGGAGGAAGATAAACCTCAGTCACTAGAGCGCTCACTACAAGTGCTTAGGTCAAACGTATTGGATTCGCCAGCATACCTCGTCACAAGCAGTTGTAAGGGAGGAAGATATACCTCAGTCACTAGAGCGCTCACTACAAGTGCTTAGGTCAAACGTATTGGATTCGCCAACATACCTCGTCACAAGCAGTTGTAAGGGAGGAAGATATACCTCAGTCACTAGAGCGCTCACTACAAGTGCTTAGCTCAAACGTATTGGATTCGCCAACATACCTCGTCACAAGCAGTTGTAAGGGAGGAAGATATACCTCAGTCGCTAGAGCGCTCACTGCAAGTGCTTAGGTCAAACGTATTGGATTCGCCAGCATACCTCGTCACAAGCAGTTGTAAGGGAGGAAGATATACCTCAGTCACTAGAGCGCTCACTACAAGTGCTTAGGTCAAACGTATTGGATTCGCCAACATACCTCGTCACAAGCAGTTGTAAGGGAGGAAGATATACCTCAGTCACTAGAGCGCTCAGTAAAAGTGCTTAGGTCAAACGTATTGGATTCGCCAGCATACCTCGTCACAAGCAGTTGTAAGGGAGGAAGATATACCTCAGTCGCTAGAGCGCTCACTACAAGTGCTTAGGTCAAACGTATTGGATTCGCCAGCATACCTCGTCACAAGCAGTTGTAAGGGAGGAAGATATACCTCAGTCGCTAGAGCGCTCACTACAAGTGCTTAGGTCAAACGTATTGGATTCGCCAGCATACCTCGTCACAAGCAGTTGTAAGGGAGGAAGATATACCTCAGTCACTAGAGCGCTCATTACAAGTGCTTAGGTCAAACGTATTGGATTCGCCAGCATACCTCGTCACAAGCAGTTGTAAGGGAGGAAGATATACCTCAGTCACTAGAGCGCTCACTACAAGTGCTTAGGTCAAACGTATTGGATTCGCCAGCATACCTCGTCACAAGCAGTTGTAAGGGAGGAAGATATACCTCAGTCGCTAGAGCGCTCACTACAAGTGCTTAGGTCAAACGTATTGGATTCGCCAGCATACCTCGTCACAAGCAGTTGTAAGGGAGGAAGATATACCTCAGTCGCTAGAGCGCTCACTACAAGTGCTTAGGTCAAACGATTGAATTTCCTCGGAGAACCCATTCTGTGGTTGTTTATTTTTTTCTGCCATCCAACCAGTTCCCCACGTCTGGTATAGTAAAGGCACTGGAATGTGATGTCACGTCTGTTAGAAATTGCATATAAAATATCCCTAACTGCTGGTGGACAAAATATCGCGGGTTTCCTCAGAATACCATGTTGCAGAATTACCAAATGTTTGACATCCAGTAGATGACTAATAAATCAATGTGCTCTAGTGGTGTCGTTAAACAAAACAAACATGATAACCCAGTGCGTTTCATGATTAACATTTACATTAGCGAGACTATGTACTTATTTGTGATTATTTTTTCTTCTTTTCTTTATAGTCACAGGGAACGTGACACTGCAGTATCTGCTGTACAAATTCGACTATGATCCAAATCTTTCGGACCCAAACTCAGACATGTTCACTAATTACAACTTGATTCTCTGCAGAGAGGTTAGTGAGTGCAAAACAGATATAATTACATCCAATAAATCTACTGCATACAGTCTTTCCATTGGAGCTTCAGTTATGTCGTAGTTTAGCTCTCCCTGTAATGTACATTATAAAGACATACACCGTGTATTGTATAATATTCTATGATGTTTTACCCATGGACACTTGTTGTAATCATGACATTAGTGCATTAGACAAATATTAGTTCATAGGGACATTCCTGAGTTTGCTCCATTTTTTAAGATGTTATCGACCAACAAAAACTTTTTAACGAATGTAATTACATATCAAATATATTTTTGTGCATAAAATAGTAGTGGCTGTATATTAAACATGTTTCTGATTGTTCTAATATTTATACTTGGTTAAATTTCATTTTATTTCCTAAAATAATTTTAACGAAGTAGTTCACCAAAACAAAGATGTCACAGTAAAGAGTAATGCAAACTGTATATACATTAAATTATCTCAATATGCATTATTCTGTAATTGTAACCAGAAATATTGACTTCAATCACTTGCCGAAATATACATTTCGCATGACTGACACATCACATTTCTGCGTCACCAATAATGTGATCACACCACATATACATTTGATATACGTGTGTTAAATCTATACCTGAAGAAGAAATTACTTTGAGAGAACGAGGTTTTGGGGGTTCAGGTATTCGAAATCTATTATTACTAGGTATATAGAAATTCAGCCGTGACCGAAACATTTGAGATATCGAAGTTCTCAAGAGATCGAAGTTTTCAAGAGCTCGAAGTTTGAGTTATGGAAGTTTGACTCAAGTTACAAAGGTCTCTAACTGTCCGTTTAATTTGGTTTCTTTTCAGCTTGCATCTATTTACATGCATGATGCCTTCTTGACGACGTTGTATTATGGCTGCCAGATAGACTGGTTCAGGTATGCATGTCCAACTGTACCAATTATATTCCTCTGTAAAATATAAAGACAACACACCACAGCCATTTGTCGTGTCGTTACTTGTAGTAGCTTAATATATTGCAGTTTAGAAAATAGTTCCTCATAAAAATAAAAAATAAATTCTAATATGATTTTTAAAAATCATTCTTTGATGATTACATGTAGGTTGACGTCTGTAGTATTAAGTAACCCATTGGTTTGATGTTACTTGTAATATGTAGTACAAACTGATAACAACTATGCAAACTGTTTTCTCTTCTAATCCCTGAGGTACTGGGCGGATCTATGTAACTGTTTTGTGATGTAATATTTGCTGCAAGTTTCCTAAACACCTCAATTTTCTCTTCCCTTATTTCATTTCCTCCTCTGTCGAGATCTCATCTGTACAATCACAAGGTCGACCTGAGCTAACATTTAAGAGTTTGTGCTCATTTAATCAACAGACAAATTGTTCAACACGCTTTCACTTTCCAGGGATAAACCAAATGCCATACGTTTCCACGTGATATTTAAAACGAAATATTCCACCACCCTGTACGACATTGTGAAGAGAACGTTAGAAAGCAGTCGACCACACCTCAACGTCAGCGATTCTCAGCTCATGTTCTATGAAGTGATGCCAATCGGTGGACTCGTGTTTATACTGCGCAATCTTACCGTCACCCCTGACACCACAGTGAAACCCAGCACAGTGACCCCGCCAACTACTACAACACCTCTACCAACAAGTATGTACCAATATTTGTTTAAAGTAAATCATTGTAATTACAAGTAATGGTGGACGTTTCTTTCCAGTACCACCATCAATACAGAATGAGTGTACAACCACTTTCAGTGGGTGATGCAATGTCACCAACGCCTAGTTTTGACTAGATACTGACTTTTATTATACATTTTAATATTACCTGTCTGTGATATTTGTATTTTTACACAATTCTTTACACTGTGTTTTTATTTGACTATTGAATTTGTATATCGATGTGGTTCATCATTTAATGTTTTGCATTTACCAAGGTTTGACACCCAATAGCCGATATATTTTTCGTGCTGGGGTGTCGTTAAACATTCATTCATTCATTCCAACGCCTAGCTTCATCCACTTACAATGACGTGACAGTTAAGCGTTTTATTTTATACTGCAAAAATTATATATTAGTTAAATCCAGTGTCTGATTTCACTTTGAAAGTAACTAGGTTTCTTTATTTAAGCATATTTACCAAACTGCTCAACTTGTATGTCTTAATATATGTTACATATGTATATATGTGTGTCTGCGTATGTGTGTATGAAAGCTATTCCATCAATATTTGTTTGCATTTACCATAGTTTGACACCCAATAGCCGATGTATTTTTTGTGCAGGGGTGTCGTTAAAAATCTAATCTATTCTACCAGCCAGTGCGCCACGACTGGTATATCAAAGGCCGTGGTATGTGTTATCCTGTCTGTGGGATGGTGCATATAAAAGATCCCTTGCTGCTAATTGAAAAGAGTAGCCCATGAAGTGGCGACAGCGGGTTTCCTCTCTCAATATCTGTGTGGTCCTTAACCATATGTCTGACGCCATATAACCGTTAATAAAATGTTTTGAGTGCATCGTTAAGTAAAACATTTCTTTCTTTCTCTTTTAAAACAGGAGATAAAAAAAATTGGAATGTAGGCTACTCTTAACATTGTTGTTCGTTTATTTTGTTGTTTTGGTAATTGTAATTGTGCTTGATATTTCTTTGTAGTCACAGCTAACGTGTCGCTGGCATACCTGCTGTACGGATTTGAGTACGACCCAAGCCTTGTGAAAGCTGACTCCAAAAGGTTCATCTATTACAATGCGATGCTTTGTAGAGAGGTTAGTGAATGTTATTATGACGAATTTTGTTTTACTTTAAAGGGAGTTTGCTGCATTGTAAGATGTTTCCGACTAGTAAAATATTTCTACGATTAAACTTGCATATTAAATATATTTTCTTGTTTAGAATATCAGTGTCTGTATATTCAATGTGTTTCTGGTCATCTTAATATTTGTAAGAAGCCTAAACTGGATTTTTTTATGAAATGAAATGAAATTTAACCTAAAACAAATATTAGAATTATCAGAAACATGTTTAATATACAGCCGCTAATATTTTATGCAGAAAAATATATTTGATATGTAATTACAGTCGTTACAATGTCTCTGTTAGTCGATAACATCTTTAAAATTACAGCAAACTCAGGAATGTCCCTTTAACGGAAAATAATTAAATATATACTAAATTATATTTCGCTTAACTGCTTCAGTATTTTTATTTTGTTTTACTTTAAAGTGAAATAATTAAATATATACTAAATAACATATTGCTTAAATTATTTAATATTTTAGTTTTGTCAGTTGACTGAATACAAGTTGGGTATGTTAAATGCATTTCTGGAAAGTTTTCCGATCCCCGTCCACATATAATTAATATCGTTGATTTGCGAGTAACGACTGATTGTGCAAAATTTCAAACATTAGGCTCTCAAATGTAAGGATAGCCCAGTCTTATATGTAGATGAAGTCTGTATACTTTCCTAAAGTCTGGAGATCTTGTTGAGACTGAAATTCAATATTAATAAGCATCAACCCTGATCCGAATTATTTTGTTATTAAATCAATGCCAGCTAGTGTGTGTTTGTGAGCATGTGTGTGCGTGTGTGCCTGCGTGTGTGCATGTGTGTACGTGCGTGTGTGTGTGTGTCTGTATCAAGTAGTAAAATTAACTGTTAAAATGGTACTAAATTGAAATTGACAGAACAAACACATCGATAATTGTAATAAACGCAAAAAGCTAATGCGATTCAAACTGAATAATGTAAAATAAAAATAAACAAAATTAAATTAATATTCGTTTCTCTTGTTGCTCAGTATATTTCTTTTCATCTTTCAGCTATCATCTACCTACAGGCGGGATGCCGTCTTGATGACGTTGTATCATGGCTGCCAGATCGACTGGTTCAAGTAAGTACGTCAGAATATATACTCTGTCAAAAAAGAAACGCATAGGTGATAGGGAAAGAAGAAAAGTGTTTGATTTTACAAAATTTCGTGGGTTTTTTTTTTTTTTACAATGTTGCTGAATGACCATGTTTGTTAATGTTCCTGGAATGGGACAGCATGCCCAAATGCACCCTAAAATAAATTTAACGCACGTTGTGGCACGTTGTGCGACAATTGCAGGAAATCGGCGTGAAATGGTCAGATTTTGGCGAAGTCATGTGAAACTCGGGGAAAAGATTGGGGTAGTGATGGGTATTTAAAGTTGCAATGCTCGCAATGATGCCTCATTTCCATTTCGATGTAGACGAGTTACAAGATGCCAAGACTAAGCCTGCCGAATCGAAACATTGCAATAGGCCGCCTCCAGTTAGGTGAATCGCAGTCAGCAGTCGCACTCCTCATGAACGTCCATCAGAGCACCATTTCACGTCTCTGGGACAGGTACCAGCAGTTTCAATCAGCTGAAGACCGGCCCAGAAGTGGAAGACATCGCATAACAACTGCAGCACAAGATCGTTACATCCGGGTTCTGCACTTACGTCATCGAACTGCCAAAGCAACGAACACTGCTGGACGCATACCTGGTTTGAGAAGGGTGTCTGCACAATCCATTCGGAACCGACTTCGAGAAGCTGGTTTACGGGCTAGGAGACCGTATGTTGGCCCCGTCCATCGACATTTACGTGTTCGCTGGTGCACGAATGTACAGGGGTGGAACTTGGGAAACTGGCGGCGAGTATGGTTCAGCGACGAATCACGTTTCCTTCCACAGCGACGTGATGGGCGACAACGTGTTTACAGACGCCGCAATGAACGTTTTGCCAATAACTGCGTCGCCCACGTTGACAGATTCGGTGGAGAGAGTGTCATGATTTTGGGAGCCATCTCATACACCGGCAGAAGTGAACTTGTGTTCGTACAAGGCAACCTGACAGCTGTACGCCACCGGGATGAAATTCTTCGCCGTCACATGCTTCCCATTTTGGATCGACAGAGATACCTTTTTCAACAAGACAATGCCAGGCCGCATACGGCACGTGTAACAATGGATTTCCTACAGAATTGGAAGATTAATGTGCTGCGATCGCCATCAAGGTCGCCAGATCTCAACCCCATTGAACATATATGGGACGAACTGGACAGACGTGTAGGCCAGCGTGACCCAGAGCCTCAGACGCTACCGCAACTGTCACATGCACTGCAGGAAGAATGGGCTAGGATTGCACGTGCCTGGATTCAGAGACTCGTTCAGTCTATGCCAAGCAGTGATTGCTGCTGCTGGTGGCCACACAAGGTACTGATTTCAGCTCCGTCGTGCGACGCTGTTTGGTGACGAAAACGCCTCCACGGCCGTCAGTCCATAGCAAGAACATTGTCACATTTTGACTGTGATACGATCATAAATAACGAAATTATGCAACTTTGTATTAAAGACATAATTCCATGAATATTTCGCCTGTGCGTTTCTTTTTTGACAGTTTATATATATCTTCTCTGTAAAACATTTCAATATTTGAAAAACCAAACAATTTGAATAATTATGTTTGTATATTCAACAAACTATATTATCCACTCTTGTGTTATGCTGTATCTTGAAAATCGACTGAAGACATCAGACTGGCTACCCCATGAGATAATGCGGGGCGGGACGTAGCCCAGTGGTAAAGCTCTCGCTCGATGCGCGGTCGGACTAGGATCGATCCCCGTCGGTGGGTCCATTGGGCTATTTCTCGTTCCAGCCAGGGCACCACAACTGGCATATCAAAGGCCGTGGTATGTACTACGCTGTCTGTGGGATGGTGCATATAAAAGATCCCTTGCTACAAATCGAAAAGAGTAGCCCATGAAGTGGCAACAGCGGGTTTCCTCTGTCAATATATGTGTGGTCCTTAACCATATGTCTGACGCCATATAACCGTAAATGCCGTGTTGAGTGCTTCGTGAAATAAAATCATTCTTTCTTTCAGGAGATAATGCCAAAACTGAAATTTACACTATGGAAACTGATTACTTGACGACGTATATGTTAATTGTCCAAGCGCAAGAATCGTAATCGTTTTAAGATGGAAGTTCGTTATAATTTCGCAAATAATTTTAAAAGCAACACAAACTAATGGAATTAAAGGTGCTGATTGTTCTCTGATGTACAAGTTAAGCATGCAAACACAACTGTAGCTGGCTTGCTTTGAAGATTGTCACAATTACTAAATGTTTGACATCCAATGTGCTCTTTCCAGGGACAAACCAAACGCCATTCGTTTCAACGTGGTGTTCAAAACGAGATATTCTGACACTCTGTTCGACATTGTGAAGAGAACGCTAGAAGACAGTCGAACACATTTCAATGTTAGCGAGTCTCGGTTCATAATCTATGAAGTGATGCCTGTCGGAGAACTCATGTTTATACTGCGCAACCTCACCGTGGCACCTGAAACAACAGTGAAACCCACCACAGTGACCCCGCCAACTACCACAACACCTCTACCAACAAGTATGTACCGATATTTGTTAAAATAAATCATAATAATTACAAGTGATGATGGATGTTTCTTTCCAGTCAATACAGAATAAGTGTACAACCACTTTCAGGGGGTGATGCAATGTCACCAACGCCTAGTTTTGACGTGGCAACATGATTGGGACGGTGCGATTGCGAAAAAGCTTCATGTCATGACGCCAGTCGTCTTGGGAGAGTGTCAGTCCTCCTATAGACAGTGCAGGAAGGGTGAAATAGTCTTGTGTCGTACTCGCATCGATCATACCTACTTGACCCATTCATTTATCATAAAGAAATATCCTCATTTTGGTGGAGTGTAAGTATTTGAAAGAAACTCGAAAAGATATATTTGGTCAGAGAAATGTGATGGAATCATTTCGATTCCATCCAGAACTTCTATTACAATTTCTTCGTGATACTGACTTTTATTATTATAAATTTTAATTTTACCTATCTGTGATATTTGTAATTTTGCACAATTCTTTACACTGTGTTTTTATTTGACTATTGAATTTTTATATTGATGTGGTTCATCATTTAATGTTTTGCATTTACCAAGGTTTGACACCCAATAGCCGATGTATTTTTCGTGTTGGGGTGTCGTTAAACATTGATTGATTCATTCATTCCAACGCCTACCTTCATCCACTTACAATGACGTGACAGTTAAGCGTTTCATTTTATACTGCAAAAATAATATATCAGTTAAATCCAGTGTCTGATTTCACTTTGAAAGTAACTAGGTTTCTTTATTTAAGCATATTTACCAAACTGCTAAACTTGTATGTCTTAATATATGTTACATATGTATATATGTGTGTCTGCGTATGTGTATATGAAAGCTATTCCATCAATATTTGTTTGCATTTACCATAGTTTGACACCCAATAGCCGATGTATTTTTTGTGCATGGGTGTCGTTAAAAATCTAATCTATTCTACCAGCCAATGCACCACGACTGGCGTATCAAAGGCCGTGGTATGTGTTATCCTGTCTGTGGGATGGTGCATATAAAAGATCCCTTGCTGATAATCGAAAAGAGTAGCCCACAAAGTGGCGACAGAGGTTTTCCTCTTTCAATATCTGTGTGGTCCTTAACCATATGTCGGATGCCATATAACCGTAAATAAAATGTGTTGAGTGCGTCGTTAAATAAAACATTTCCTTCCTTCCTAATGTATTCTAATGTATTGCATCAAAAAGAGAACCGTTGGATACCCAATATACACGCAAAACACTTCATTTAAGTATTCATTTATGTTCATCTCTTTTTAGAACAGGAGAAAAAAAAAAAAACTATAAAATAATATTGGAATGTAGACTACTCTTAAAGGGGCATTCCTGAGTTTGCTGCATTGTAAGATGTTTCCGACTAATAAAATATTTCTACGATTAAACTTACATATTAAATATATTTTTTTGTTTAGAATATCAGTGTGTGTACATTTAATGTTTTTCTGGTCGTCTCAATATATGTATGAAGCCCAAACTGGATTTTGTCTTCAAATAATTTCGTACGTACGAAAAAATACATTTTAGGAAATGAAATGAAATTTAACCTAGCACAAATATTAGAATGATCAGAAACACGTTTAATATATAGCCACTAATATTTTATGCAGAAAAATATATTTGATATGTAATTACAATCGTTAAAAAGTCTTTGTTAGTCGATAACATCTTAAAAGTTGCAGCAAACTCAGGACTGTTCCTTTAACATTGTTGTTTATTTTGTTGTTTTGGTAATTGTAATTGTGCTTGATATTTCTTTGTAGTCACAGCTAACGTATCGCTGTCATACCTGCTGTACGGATTTGAGTACGACCCAAGCCTTGTGAAAGCTGACTCCAAAAGGTTCATCTATTACAATGCGATGCTTTGTAGAGAGGTTAGTGAATGTTAATATGACGAATTTTGTTTTACTTTAAAGTGAAATAATTAAATATATACTAAATAATAGTTCGCTTAAATGCTTCAATATTTTTGTTTTGTTTTACTTTAAAGTGAAATAATTAAATACATACTAAATAACATATCGCTTGAATTCTTTAATGTTTCAATTTTTGCATTTTCGGAAAGTTTTCCGATCCCCTTCCACATATAATTAAAGGGACATTCCCGAGTTTGCTGCATTGTAAAATGTTTTCGACTAATAAAATATTTCTACGATTAAATTTACATATTAAATATATTTTCTTGTTTAGAATATCAGTGTCTGTATATTCAATGTATTTCTGGTCGTCTTAATATTTGTAAGAAGCCTAAACTGGATTTTGTCTTCAAATAATTTCGTACGTACGAAAAAATCGTTTTTAGGAAATAAAATGAAATTTAACCTAGTACAAATATTAGGACGACCAGAAACACGTTTAATATACAGCCAGTAATATGTTATGCAGAAAATATATTTGATATGTAATTACAGTCGTCAAAAACGTCTCTGTTAGTCGATAACATCTTTAAAATTGCAGCAAACTCAGGAATGTCCCTTTAATATGGTTGACTTGCGACTGATTGTGCAAAATTTCAAACATCAGGCTCTCAAATGTAAGGATAACCCAGGCTTATAGAACGTTTAAATCAGGACTTAAGGCTTATCAAATGTTTGTCCATAAAAAGATTACATGTAGATGAAGTCTGGATACTTTCCTAAAGTCTTGAGACCTTGGTGAGACTGAAAGTCAATATTAATAAGCATAAACCCTGATCCGAATTATTTTTTTATTAATCAAAACACTCTATGCCAGCTGGTGTGTGTTTGCGTGCGTGTGTATGCGTGCGTGCGCGCGTGTATGTACGTGCGTGTGTTTTTGTCTATATCAAGTAGTAAAAGAAACTGTCAAAAATGGGACTAAATTGATATTGACAGAAAATTGTAATAAACGCAAAAAGCTAATGCGATTCAAACAGAATAATTAAAAAAAAAAAAAAAAAAAAAAAAAAAATTATTCGTTTCTTTTGTTGCTCAGTATATTTCTTTTCATCTTTCAGCTGTCATCTACCTACAGGCGGGATGCTGTCTTGATGACGCTGTATCATGGCTGCGAGATCGATTGGTTCAAGTACGTACGTCAGAATATATTTTTCTCTCTGTAAAACATTTCAATATTTGAAAAACCCAATCTAATTAAAATTAGCTCCACTATTACATGTGGATCTAACAGCAGCCCGTTGGAACTCATGTCCAGTTGACCTTTCATTCGACCAATCAAAACCTTACTTGCAAAATCATGCCAGTGATTTGAAAAGAATTTGAAAACATTCGGGATTATGCCGAGGGTATACGAAATGATTCGGGTGAATTACGAAGTATGCCGTAAACTAATTTCAATATAAAATCTTATATAAAATTCGTTTCAAGACGAAAAAAAAAAAAAAACGTGATGGTATAGCCATAAAATCTGTTTATACTAGTATACAATCCAGAATTTATTACTGCACTTTTCCCTCTGTTTTTTCAGTGTTGAAATAGACCAACAAGTTCGCCTATTGCATAAATAGTCTCGGCCAATATTTTTAGACTTTGTATACTCCCGAATAACGCTATAAAAGGCGAAGTGTAATTGGTCGATATTTAAATTGTTATTTATAGATGGAATGTCACCTGGACATGGGAGTCCACGCAATGCTGTTGGATCTACTGGTAGACCAGTAGAACTAATTTTAATCAGATTGTGAAAAACCAAACAATTTAAATCATTATGTTTGTTTTTCTTACACACCCGTGTAGGAGATCACCGTTGTGTATCAAAATCGTACACAACGTATTTTGGAGATCGTTTCTGAGAGGTCATGACCCAGTTTAGTGTTATTGTAAGGAGATGTAAAGTGACGTCATTGGAATACTGACGTCATTCAAATTCAAAATTAGCTGTATTATTACAATGCTTCGCCACATCAAAATGCTCGCTTTTCATCAATTTCATTTTCCGAGTGGTTAGCAAATGTTTTAGAGTGCCCTATTTTTACTATATTCGTGTCCGTTTGATACCATTTATCTTGCAACTCGTTGTTTAAAAACGTATCCAACTCGCTTTCGCTCGTTGGATACGTTTCTAAACATCTCGTTGTAAGATAAATGGTATCAAACGGAAACTCATGTATTATTCTCTATATATTCAACAAACTATATTATCCATCCTTGTGTTATGTTGTATGCTGAAAATCGACAAACGAAATCAGACTGGCTGCGTCATAAGATAATACCAAAACTGAAATTTACACTATGGAAACTGATTGCTTGACGATGTATAATGTTAATCGTCCAAGCGCAAGAATCGTAATCGTTTTAAGATGGAAATTCGTTATAATGTTTCATATAATTTTAATAGCAATACAAACTAATGGAATTAAAGGTTCTGGTTGTTCTCTGGTGTATCCTACAAGTTAAGCATGCAAACACAACTGTAGCTGGCTTGCTCTGAATACTGTCACAATTACTAAATGTTTGACATCCAATGTGCTCTTTCCAGGGACAAACCAAACGCCATTCGTTTCCACGTGGTGTTCAAAACGAAATATTCTGATACTTTGTTCGACATTGTGAAGAGAACGCTAGAAGACAGTCGAACACATTTCAACGTTAGCGAGTCTCGGTTCATAATCTATGAAATCATGCCTGTCGGAGAACTCATGTTTATACTGCGCAACCTCACCGTGGCCCCTGAAACAACTGTGAAACCCAGCACTGCGGAGCCAGTGACGTCACCACCAACCACCACAACACCCCTACCTATTAGTATGTGTACACTTGCTTTGGTCATATATTTTTCATTCTTTAGTCAGTACTGAATTGAAATTTAATATTTTCTGTATTTTTCAATGTTAAAAAAATTGATTACTTAATTTGATAACATAATTGTATAAGATCTTTAATTTTGCTTGAGTATACATATTTGTTGCTTGGTGCGTTCATATGGGAATGAATGAATGAATGAATGAATGAACGAATGAATGTTTAACGACACCCCAGCATGAAAAATACATCGGCTATTGGGTGTCAAACTATGGTAATGGAAAAAAAAATGTGATGATCAACATCAATATAAAAATTCAAGTGTCGCGTTCATATAGGAAGCATATGTTTAATGTAATGGTGACGCAAACAAATGCATTGAATTTAATTGCTATAATCATAAATCATATGATAAAAACCATTAAAGGGACATTCCTGAGTTTGCTGCATTGTAAGATGTTTCCGAAAAATAAAATATTTCTACGATTAAACTTACATATTAAATATATTTTCTTGTTTATAATATCAGTATCTGTATATTCAACGTGCTTCTGATCATTCTAATATTTGTACTAGGTTAAATTTCATTTTAGTTTCTGGTCGTCTTAATATTTGTAAGAAGCCCAAACTGGAGTTTGTCTTCAAATAATTTCGTACGTATGAAAAAATATATCTAAGGAAATAAAATGAAATTTAACCTAGTACAAATAGTATAATGATCAGAAACACTTTTAATATACAGCCACTAATATTTTATGCAGAAAAATATATTTGATATGTAATTACAATCGTTAAAAAGTCTGTTAGTCGATAACATCTTAAAAATTGCAGCAAACGCAGGAATGTCCCTTTAAGCCTAAAACAATTAATGGTTAACCCTTGCTGATTCACATGCATTGAAATGTATTTGTACCTTTTTCACATTTTGCATAAAAAATCCTTTAAAAACACTTAAAAACCCACAAACACAGCTGATTTTCCACTTAACATTCTCAGTCCGCATTTATTAGCCACAAATGCCAACATTGATTGATTATTTGTCTCAACTCCTGGATTGGCTATCACAACATTCGTTGGCCTTTGCTTCTCCCCTAGTAGAATATACGATGTCATCCCTGTTGGCCAACTTTGTATAAAAGATCATTTGCTGCTACTGGAAAATGTAGCGAGTTTCCTCTAAAGACTATATATCATAATGGTCAAAATTTAATGTCTAACATCCAGTAGTTCATGACTACTTAATCACTGTGCTTTAATGAGGTCGTTAAAAAAGATTTAATAAAACATTGCAGTCATGCAAAGAAAAACATGTTACTGGAAACTATAACGTATTTCCTCTGATGACTATGTATCAGAATTTTCTAATGTTTGACATTCAGTAGTCAATGATTAATTAATCAATGTGCTGTATTGAGGATGTCCAAACACAAAGTTCAGCAAACCTTTTTAGTCATGATTAATTAATCAATGTGCTGTATTAAAGGGACATTCCTGAGTTTGCTGCAGTTTTTAAGATGTTATCGACTAATAAAATATTTCTACGATTAAAGTTACATATTAAATATATTTTCTTGTTTAGAATAACAGTATCTGTACATTCAACGTGCTTCTGATCATTCTAATATTTGTACTAGGTTAAATTTCATTTTATTTCCTAAAATATATTATTTGAAGACAAAATCCAGTTTCGACTACTTACAAATATTAAGACGACCAGAGACACGTTGAATATACAGCCACTGATATTCTAAACAAGAAAATATACTTAATATGCAAGTTTAATCGTAGAAGTATTTTATTAGTCGGAAACATCTTACAACGCAACAAACTTAGGAATGTCCCTTTGAGGTTGTCCACAAAACAAAGTTCAGCAAACCTTTTAGTCATGGCAATATAAAACATGCTGCTTGCATTAAGTCAGCGAATTATATACTGCTGTCCAAAAGAAACTTTACATACTTAAAAGTTTAATAATTTGATAAATATTGTTGCTAATCGAAAAGAACCAATTTAAAAGTCACCTTACAGACACTTTCTATGTACCACGAAGTGCATTGTGACGTTTAGATGTTGAACTTCAGGATACTTTTGTATCCCACCTTACTGTTTTTGTTTTTTGTTTTCTATAATACAATTTCAAGCCTTGTAAAGTTTATTTGGACGTTTTAAGTTTTAATATAGTTTTATTTTTATTATTTAAATATAGTCAAACGCATGCTAAATAGACATCGAAATGAAGATCTAGAAATTCCCTTATGAAACATTTGGTTACACAATTCGTGTTGTTTTGTAATATGTTAGAGTAGGTTAGTAGATAGTCTCTCAAGAGAGTTGTCTGTGGATCTGAGATGGTCATATGTGCAATCCTAAATTTGTACTTCATTAAATATTTGTGTATAAAATAATGCTTATCGTTATCTAGATCCCAGTGGTGCATGTTTACTACCATGGTGTTATTTTCAGACTGGATCACAGTCCGTTTCATCTGGTGGATTCTTCATTTTACATTTTCGCCAGAGTTGATAAACAGGAACTCGACGATTTTCATACTACATCAACTCAAGTTCTGTTCTGATGTAGGTATTAAATAGAATGTGTTTTTGTGTTTATCCTAATTATAGTGCTAATATCCAATTGTGATTACGTTTTGTCATATATTTTTTTACAACTAAAATGTTCCACTTTTGCAAGCTATGCAGAAAACATGTCATCGGGAGGGTGAATACAAGTCGTCGGAGTTAAAGGGACATATCCTAGTTTTTAAACACTAAGGCATATGTTTGACTATTGGAGCCGTTTTTTGATAACTGAAATCATACTTAACTTAGATTTTATTGTTTAGATTATCCATTTCCGTACATTCGAAGTGCTTTTCGTCATCCTGGTGTTTTTAATATCACAAAATACATTTCTCATATTTAAAAAAAAACGCACGTGCGTCTGAGAGGTAACAGTTATGGTGTCGAGTTTTTAGCCTATTTTTAGAGGGTATATCACCAGTGCACCACATACTCATGTTTCACTAAATTGTAACTTTATCCAAATGTGTTAACGGTTTGTAAATTAACTAAATTTAGTGTTAATTTTCATGGGCTGAAACTAGGGTCTGTCCCTTTAATAGTAATGTCCAGATTCTACAGATAACACTTGGTAAAATAGTTTTGTTAAATTTCTCTCTGTACTGCAGACCGTTAAGTCTTTAGAGAACGAATTCGTGTTTTGTCTTATCATATCTGTGTGCATGTACCACTTGTAGGTGAAGGAGTATCCTTTCCTTTATCTCGAACGGCTCATAGAGACTGGATACAGCGCGTTTGCGGTCCAACTGTTGCGTTTGATGCGACTGTAGCTTGCGTTTGAGGCATATACACCATATACGTGTGTTTCATTGTGACTGGCCACATGCGTTTTGCGTTTTGCAGACGCACGCATCGCGCACATCCAGTTTAGACGCTCTCATTCAAACTAATGAATTTCGATTTTAAATGGTTGTTGGGTTTTTTGCCGGACCACTCACGTGTACCGCAACCAGTCTATATAACGTTAATTCTGTGGTTTTTTAAATCCAGCCCGAGTACAATTTCTTGTCTTGATACATGTTTGCTTTATATTATACTACGCCAAAAAAAAAGTTTAGCAATTTGAGAAATGGGCTTACATAAAAGAAAATATGTGACTTTCAAAGAGAAATCAGACGCTGGATGTAATTGATGCATCATTCGTCAGTGTAAAAAAAACATGACACTTTCAGTGCAAAATGATATACTTATCTGTCACATCACTGAATGTAGAACGAAATTGTAAAACTTGTTTTGTCTTAGTGTATGTGCTGCAGTCAATTGGTTCTACGCATTGTTTTACTATGATAATACAAAGAGTGTTTTGTTATTTATAAAAATGAAAGAAATGTTTTATTTAACGACGCACTCAACACATTTTATTTACGGTTATATGGCGTCAGACATATGGTTAAAGATCACACAGATATTGAGAGAGGAAACCCACTGTCGCCACTTTACGGGCTACTCTTTTCGATTAGCAGCAAGGGATATTTTATATGCGCCATCCCACAGACAGGGTAGTACATACCACGACCTTTGATATACCAGTCGTGGTGCACTGGCTGGAGCGAGATATAGCCCAATGGGCCCACCGACGGGTATCGATCCCACACCGACGGGTATCGATCCCACACCGACCGCGCATCGTAAGAGCGCTGTACCACTGGGCTACATCCGCCCCTTGTTATATAAACCTACTATTACATGTTTGATCTGCAGAAGAAAAAAAGCTACATTTGTGATAGCAGCAATGGACATATACTAGTACGATTTAAATGATTCTGTTTTTCAGGTCAAACGATTTTACTCCAATAGTTATCTCGGAATGGCGTATCGAAAGTGCGAAATCAATTATTTTAAGTGAGTGGAATATGTTTCATGAATAGAGTTTATGTATACGCCACGAGTTTACGTAAATGTAGGGCTGTTTGATGAAAACAGCATTGAGTAATTTTGTTTCTTATTAACTGATAAATCGGTGTATTTATTCATAATGTTATTATTATCTTATATATGCTTTCTTAAAATCATACAAGCTGTAAAACATTACCACCACCACCATCATCATCATTACCATCAACGTGTCGTCGTGATCACCGTCATCATTGTCATCATCATCGTCATCGTCATCATCAGTAGTAGTAGTAGTATTACCACTACCATCATTACTATTACTGTTACTATTACCACTCATACTATTACTAGTAGTAATTATACCAATGATAGTAGCAATAACAGCAGTAGTAGCAATATCAGTAGTCGCATAAGAAGTAGTAATAGTAGTAGAGTAGAAGTACTGTTAGTAATAGTAGCAGCAGCAATACACGTAGTAATAGCAGAGCAGCAGCAGTAACAGCAGCAGCAGCGACAGCACTAGTAATAGTAATAGTAGTAGTGATAATAGAAGTAGTAGCATCAGCAGTAGCAGTAGCAATAAAAGTAGTAGTAATAGCAATAGTAGTATTAGTAGTATCAGTAGTTGTAGTAATAGTAGTAGTATTAGTAGTAGCAGTAGTTGTATAAGTAGTAGTAGTAGTAATAGTAGTAGTAGTAGTAGTAGTAGTAGTAGTTGTTGTTGTTGTAGTAGTAGTAGTAGTAGTAGTAGTAGTAGTAGTAGTAGTAGTAGTAGTAGTAGTAGTAGTAGTAGTAGTTGTAGTAGTAGTAGTAGTAGTAGTAGTAGTTGTAGTAGTAGTAGTAGTAGTAATAGTTGTAGTAGTAGTAGTTGTTGTAGTTGTAGTAGTAGTAGTAGTAGTAGTTGTAGTAGTAGTTGTAGTAGTAGTAGTAGTTGTAGTAGTAGTAGTAGTTGTTGTTGTTGAAGTAATATTCAGGTCATATAAGTTGTTTAAATATGCAATAGCTTGTATCAGTGCTCTTTACTTAATTATTCATGTATATTTATTATTCAGACTTCTTTCAAATATTTGTTGAAATCTGTCGTTTAGGGAACGTACGAGGTAGTATTTAGCACAACACTTCACTTCAGAGCGATGTTATTTTCTCATGAGATTCTGTTTATTCAGTGAAGGTCCACCCGACACGATCGAGTTCGTGATTTCGTTTGACACGCCTCTCTACCCGCAACTCTTGGGCAACATTATCAACATCTTCCTGGCAGAGGCGCCGCGACTGAACATCAGCAGCTACAACGTTCTTGATGTGGGAGGCATATATTTAATTGCAGGCGTGAGTATCATGACCATACACCGTCCTAAAAAATGTTCTGGGGATTTTTTTTTTAGTAAAAAAGGCACCCCCCCCAAAAAAAACACAAAAAAAAACACACACCCAAAACAACACAAAACAAACACAAAATAAAAAACAACAAAAAAAACCCCCCAAAAACCCAAACAAAACAAAACCACAAACAAAATGAAATAAGAATGAATAAAACGGGTCAAGATAAATAAAGTACAAATAAATATGCATAGCGAACAAAGGAATTGAATTTCATGTAAATTGGTATAGCCTACTATATTATTTTGGTTAATCTGTCCCCGGTGGATCCATTCAGCTGATTGGGTTTCTCGTTACAACCAGTGCACCACAACTGGACAAAGGTCGTGGTATATGCTTTCCTGTCTGTGAGAAAGTGCAAATAAAAGATCTCTTCCTGCATTAGGAAACATATAGCGGGTTTCCTCTGATGACTACGAGTCAGAATTACCAAATGTTTGATATCCAATAACCGATGATTAATTAATCAATGTGCTCCAGTGGTGTTGTTAAACAAAACAAGTTTTTAACTATATAGTTTATTACAATAGATGTGAGATCGATTGTGTTAGTTTTGATTTAGTAATAGAGTCTGGGAGTGGCAGTCCTCTTTTGAGCGGTGCAGGAAGGATGTATATTATCCTGTGGAAGATCTCCTCGGTAGTGGCTGTCCTCCTATAGACGAGGCACTACATAGAGATTCAGAGTCAGGACGTAGCCCAGTGGTAAAGCCCTCGCTTGATGTTTGGTCGGTCTGGGATCGATCCCTGCCAGTGGGCCCATTGGGCTATTTCTCATTCCAGCTAGTGCATCGCGACTGGTATATCAAAGGCCGTGGTATGTAATATCCTGCCTGTTGGACGGTGTGTATAAAAGATCCTTTACTACTAATGGAAAAACGTAGAGGGTTTCCTCTCTAAGACTATGTGTCAGATCTTTGGCAATGTTTGACATACAATAGCCGTTATACAAAACACACTAACTTTTTAGATAGAAATTCATAGAATCATTCACTATTTTGCCAAATGCTCATTCGACTCTGCATTGTGAAAAAATACCAACCTCGGTTGTCTCGTGGTTAAGTCATCGGACATAAGGCTGGTAGGTACAGAGTTCGCAACCCGGAATCGGCTCCCACCCAGAGTGAGTTTTAACGACTCGATGGATAGGTGTAAGACCACTACATCCTCTTCTCTCTCACTAACCACTAACAACTAACCCACTGTCATGGACAGACAGCCCATATAGCTGAGGCGTGTACCCATCAATACCAAGGCAGTGTGCTTGAACCTTAATTGGATACAAGCACGACAATAAGCTGAAATACAATCTGAACAAAAATTACGTTTTGATCGGGGATAACGGTTTTGTTGTTCAGATTAGCTGGTTACTAACTGATAAAATACAATTTCGTCCTCCACGGAGAAGACGGCATTGTTTGCTATGAATGCGTGTGTAATTTATTTATGTCTTGGCTAATATTTTTACAAATTATTCATAAAAATATGACATTTTTGTTATTTCCAAAACACTTTTTATGGGCCTAATTGTTGCTGTTGCTTATTATGTTAGTGCAGTTGCGTTGTGTAACATTTCAACATGCTCGTATACCACAGAGGCTTCGAGCATGTCTGTCCCGGGTTTGGTCTCATGAAAGCCAGAAACCCAATCCGGGACAGACGTTAGTGCAGTAAATGTGTCAGTGTTTCTTGTTCATTTTTTGATGTTGCTTGTTTCGAATTCTTAGTTTTGTTTTGTTTTGTTTTGTTTTGTTTTGCTTGCTTTGTTTTTGTTTGTTTGTTGTCAATGGTTGTTCTGTTTGTGTTTGTGTCTATCTTTTTTTGTACATTTAAAAAGATGTTTTAAGTGATGTCTCTATCAGCATTAATATCAAGGGTTGTTTTTCGGGTTTGGTTAGACATTGATGCGAAAATATGAACGCCTATTATCATATATTATTTATTGTACAGTATTTTTACTGTTTGTAGAAATTCAACGGAACACTTGTGGATAAAGAGGTTTCAACCACTTTACTATGGGTACCATCCTCCAAGTACGTTAACACGGTGAGGTCATCACTGCTAATCGTGCCATCATCACCGACGGAGGTATCATCAACAGCTGTCATAGAGCCACCGCAAGGTTTGTACTTCATCCATAGGGAATGGACGGGATGTAGTCTAGTAGTAAAACACACGCCCGATGCATGATCGATCCAATATTGATACCCGTCAGTTGGGCTCATTCGACTATTTCTCGATCCAGAATCGATACCCGTCAGTTGGGCCCATTCGACTATTTCTCGATCCAGTATCGATACCCGTGAGTTGGGCCCATTCGACTATTTCTCGATCCAGTATCGATACCCGTGAGTTGGGCCCATTCGACTATTTCTCGATCCAGTATCGATACCCGTCAGTTGGGCCCATTCGACTATTTCTCGATCCAGCTAGTGCAGGGCCGTAGCTAGGATTTGTTTTTTTGTTGGGGGTGGGGGGAGGGGGGGGGTGGAGGCAACTGAGTGGTTAATAGTCTAAAACTCCTTAAACGGTTAAGGAGAGAATTTTCTTTAAGTTTCTATGTTTTTCCGGATTTTTTTTGGGGGGGGGGCTATCTGCCCCCTTGCCCTCCCCCCCCCCCCATCCGCTAGCTACGGTCCTGTAGTGCACCACAGCTGGTGTAACAAAGGTCGTGGCATGATACGGGACCTTCCAAACTAAAGCAGCCGAAATGTGCGTTGGTCTATCTAATGCCAAACTGCCCACCTTACAGTTGTTGGCATCTTTCGATACCGATGCAAATACGACGCATCAATATTCATTTACTAAAATAAAAAATGTATTAAAATTAACATTAAAAAGATAGTAATAATTCATCTCGCTGGTTGCTTTCCAGTCCTGGTGTTATAATTTTTTTTGTTTAACAACACCACTGGAGCACGTTGATTTATTAATCATCGGCTTTTGGATGTCAGACATTTGGTAAATTTGACGTACAGTCTTAGGAAGGAAACACGCTACATTTGTTTTCATTAGTGGCGAGGGATCTTTTATATGCAGCATACCATGTTGTTTGATATACAAGTTGTGATGTACTGGCTGGAACGAGAAATCGCCCAAGGAGCCCACCGACGGGGATCTATCCAAGGCTGACCGTGTATCAGGCGAGCGCTTTACCACTGAGCTACACCCCGCCCCTCCTGGTGTTATGTCCACTAACATGACACGGCTTAGCATGGGATGATACTATTAACCATATGAAATTCTGATTGTATCAACACGGGTGGTTTCATTACTCATATAACCGGCCTCGCTGGCGTCGTGGTAGGCCATCGGTCTACAGGCTGGTAGGTACTGGGTTCGGATCCCAGTCGAGGCATGGGCTTTTTAATCCAGATACCGACTCCAAACCCTGAGTGAGTGTTCCACAAGGCTCAGTGGGTAGGTGTAAACCACTTGCACCGACCAGTGATCCATAACTGGTTCAACAAAGGCCATGGTTTGTGCTATCCTGCCTGTGGGAAGCGCAAATAAAAGATCCCTTGTTGCTAATCGGAAGAGTAGCCCATGTAGTGGCGACAGCAGGTTTCCTCTCAAAATCTGTGTGGTCCTTAACCATATGTCTGACGCCATATAACCGTAAATAAAATGTGTTGAGTGCGTCGTTAAATAAAACAATTCTTTCTTTTTTTCATTACTCATATATTACGAGTACATGACTGTATGTTATTATTTAGTTTTAGCATTAAATAACATGAAGAAAAGTTCAGTATTGCAAACTTTATATTAACTTTTTTGTTTTCTGGTTTTCATTTCAGATTGGATTTTGGCGATTTTCACTTTTGGACTGTTAAATTTCCGATACTATGATGAACTCGACGATAGATTGTCACAGATTTTCATTATATATCAAAGAAAATTTTGTCATGATGTAAGTGGGATTTTTGTCTCTATTAAAGATATTTCCAAAATGGTATATATTAACTTGATTGTGACAACATTATCTTTTGAAAAGGCAGCAATACATATACATATTCGAAATAAATAACTTTGACAATAATATTTAATAAGTTGCTGACTAAGAATATATTTTATAAAGCAAAATTTGAGGGTTTTGGCGGTCATCCTCCCTTTCTCTCTCCCACTATCTTAAAGGGACATTCCTGAGTTTGCTGCAGTTTTTAAGATGTTATCGACTAATAAAGTATGTCTACGATTAAAGTTACATATTAAATATATTTTCTTGTTTAGAATAACAGTATCTGTACATTCAACGTGCTTCTGATCATTCTAATATTTGTACTAGGTTAAATTTCATTTTATTTACTAAAATATGTTTTTTCGTACGTACGAAATTATTTGAAGACAAAATCCAGTTTCGACTACTTACAAATATTAAGACGACCAGAGACACGTTGAATATACAGACACTGTTATTCTAAAGAAGAAATATATTTAATATGCAAGTTTAATCGTAGAAATATTTTGTTAGTCGGAAACATCTTACAATGCAGCAAACTCGGGAATGTCCCTTTAATACCCAATCCATCTCATTTACTAGCATTCCCTCCCTGTCCTGGGGGCAGGACGTAGCCCAGTGGTAAAGCGTTTGTTTGATGCGCTGTCGGTCTGAGATCGATCCCCGTCGGTGGACCCATTGGGCTATTTCTCGTTCCAGCCAGTGCTTTACAACTGGTGTAACAAAGGCCGTGGTATGTACTCTCCTGTCTGTGGGAAGCGCAAATAAAAGATCCCTTGCTGCTAATCGGAAAGAGTAGCCCAAGTAGTGGCAACAGCGGATTTCCTGTCAAAATCTGTGTGGCCCTTGACCATATGTCTGACGCCATATAACCGTAAATAAAATGTGTTGAGTGCATCGTTCAATAAAACATTTCCTTCCTTTCCTGCCCTATCCTCTGTGTCTCTCTGTCTAACTCTCTGTCTGTCTCAGTCTGTCTGTCTCTTTTGTCTGTATCTCTGTCTGTCTGTCTCTTTTGTCTGTATCTCTGTCGCTCTGTCTGTCTGTCTGTCTGTCTGTCTCTATGTCTGTCTGTCTCTGTCTCTCTGTCTGTCTGTTTCTCTATCTGTCTGTCTGTCTGTCTCTCTCTCCCCCCCCTCTCTCTCTCTCTCTCTCTCTCTCTCTCTCTCTCTCTCTCTCTCTCTCTCTCTCTCTCTCTCTCTCTCTCTCTCTCTGTGTGTTTAAAATCTAGGTATATATCTGATGTGTAATTATAGATATCCCCAATATGGTACATATAAACTTTACAATTACAGTATAATGTGCAGTTTAATACTGGTATATATGCCCAACTAAATATATGCAATTAATTTAGACTATAGACTTCAAAACATGGTAATTTGGTTTTAGAATTTTCATGTAAATATCTTTGTATTGCAGATAGAATCGTTTTACAGAGTGAGTTTTCTAGCAGCTGCTTATTCAGGATGCAAAATAGAACACTTCAGGTAATGCGTTTTGACAACAGTTAAAGACTTAGATTAATCTATTGTTACACTGATATGCAATTTCTGTTACAATGTATTATATTTTTATTTCATGAAAGAGAATGTTTTCTTTTCATAATCATTTATTCCTATTCATAAGTGTATTCATATATAATGAACTCGGTTGTTATTTTCATCGCATGCGCGAGGTTGCTGTAAAACACAATAACACTAACCCTTGTATACCATTTTGGGGTTATTTATTGCTTTATTCAGTTAATTGTATTGTTATTTCTTCTCATATCCTTTTTTACTACAAATCTGACTGATGCGTTTTCAATGGAATTCAGTATATATGTGGAAACAAAAAGAAAAACACAAAAAAAACTAATTTATATTGTAAAACCAAATGCAGACAAGGAACATTCCTGAGTTTGATGCATTGTAAGATGTTTCCGACTAATAAAATATTTCTACGATTAAACTTACATATTAAATATATTTTCTTGTTTAGAATATTAGTTTCTGTATATTCAATGTGTTTCTGGTCGTCTTAATATTTGTAAAAAACCCAAACTGGATTTTGTCTTCAAATAATATATTAGGAAATAAAATGAAATATTAGAACGATCAGAAACACGTTTAATATACAGCCACTAATATTCAGTGTAGAAAAATATACTTGATATGTAATTACAATCGTTAAAAAGTCTCTGTTAGTCGATAACATCTTACAAATTGCAGCAAACTCAGGAATGTCCCTTTAAAGCAAGCAAATTGCGGTATTGCTGTGTTCAAGTGTACTTTTCTTTCTACGTTCATATCGTTTTCCCGTGAATGTCTTGAACCTAAAAGTTGTATGTGATCAGAATCATATTAACAGTATGCTACAGGAGTCAATACATGGACCTACTTCATATTATCTTATGGAGATGACATTTTTTGACAACGAATTACGTCACATTTATTACCAATGACAGGCATGTCAGTATTTAATGCGCTAATCAAAGTTAGATGCATTTCGGACTTTGACCCGGTGAGATGCTACTTGGTATACTACTGCTAATAACAATACTAATTCAAAGTTTCCAATCATACATAATGATTTTTCTTTTATGACTGTTATGGGAGATCTTGTTTTTTATACTGCTACCTAGGTTGAAATTAATGCCGTTGCATTAGAAAAAAATATCTGAAGAATCATTGATAAATAAGTGGTTATTCAGGTGATTGTGCAGAGGTCAGTGCCGTCTTAACGTGCCGTCTTAAAAATTAAAAACGCATGGACGGGGCCTCCTTGTACACTAGGCAGTTGCCCGGGGGGGCCCCGCGATTTCAGGGGCCCCGAAATTCAATTTGAAAATTAAAAACTAAGGTTCATATTATTAAATAGTAGTGGCGTTAATATGAAATCGGGGCCTCCTTGTATGCAATAAAATGCCGCAAATTTCCCACTTGAAAAATTTAATTTCAATGTGTTGGGGGCGAGGGGGGTTAAGGGCCCAGTACATTACTTTACCCGAGGGTTTCAAATATTCTTAAGTCGGCCCTGACAGTGGTAGAGGGAGGTATAGACTGTGACAAGCGAGAAGTTTATAGGGGGAGTCGAGTAATGTCCCGCTAAAAATATTTTGAAAAAGAAAAAGAAAATGTTGCTTAAGAAGGAGGAGGGGGGGGGGGAGGGGGTTCGTCCCCCAAAATCCTCTTCCTGG
>NC_054699.1:32699716-32769716 GCF_016097555.1 Gigantopelta aegis
CCTTATGGAGTTATGAGAGACTAAAAATCTCATTATCAATAGTACAATATTCAGGAATATAATATGTAATATATATAACAAGAAACATTATTAATGCATAATATAAAGGCCACTCCTTATGGAGTTATGAGAGACTAAAAATTGCATTATCAATAGTAACATATACAAGAATATAATACGTAATATATATAATAAGAAACATGCTTAATACATAATATAAAGGCCACTCCTTATGGAGTTATGAGAGACTAAAAATTATGCTATGAATTAAGTTATGGTCATGATATATTCAGTTTAAAATACCACAGAATATTGAAGAGTGGTTTTACGAAATAAATGCGTGAAGTTCACAAGATGTCAATAAACGTTTTATGAACATTTTATTGACTTATATAAAACTTGATTTTATATACCAGTATAAGATTGGTTTTTAACATTCATTTAAATACATTTTATTGATTTTATGAGAACCATTGTAAACATTTCCTCACAACATTTTCTACAATGTTGATCTTGGAAACAAAGAATATTGTACAAAAATAGCCTTGGTAAGAAAAACACTATGTTGTACACAGTCAGAAATAACTTTTTTGTTTTTATTGTATTTCTCATTCCATCCAGTACACCACGACTGGTATATCACAGACCGCGTTATGTGCTATTCAGTCTGTGAAATGGGACCTATAAAAGATCCCTAGTTAGCGGGTTTCCTCTCTAAGACTATATGTCAAAATTACGAAATGTTTGACATTTAAAAAACCGATGATGCTGTAATGATGTCGTTAAACTAAAGAAAGTTTTTATTCTATATTTTATTCTAAATTTTATTATTATCTATCTGTGGTATTTGTAATTTTTGCACAGTTCTTTACACTGTGGTTTTATTTGCCTCTTGAATTGTTATATTGATGTTTATCATCACTTTATTTGTTTGCATTTACCGTAGTTTGACACCCAATAGCCGATGTATTTTTCGTGCTGGGGTGTCGTTAAACATCTATTCTAGTATATTCTAGTCTCGTCTAGTCTAGTCTAGTCTATTCTATTTTTTTCTATTCTATTCTATTAATCTATATTTATTAAATGTTCTGCTCATATGGGAACACATTTCTTAATATTACATTCCACATTGCATTTGAGACCCAGTATTTTCAAAACTGCAGTTCCACATACTCTGAATTCTGAAATTGGAAGCATAACATTTTGTTTTTATTCTAATTTACTACATTTTCAGCTCACATGGGAACACATTTCCTAACATTACATTCCACATTGCATTTGAGACCCCGGTGTTTCCGAGACTGCAGTACCACATTATCAGAATTCTGGAATCGCAAGCTCCACAGATTAACATGTCATCTTACACCGTCATGGATGTTGGCGATCTCTATCTGATCTGGAAGAAGTTCCAGTTCATACTCGTGACCCCGGAACCATCGGTGACAACCATTTGGTGGATGCCTTCGTCGACAGTCGTCCCAACCAGTACCAAGGTTGCTATGGAAACGTCCACAGTAGAAATGACATCATCGATAGTAGTAACCACACCAGATCCCAGTAGGGGTATGTTTGTACTGATGTTGAGTTATATACATGTATATTATTTCCCTTAACGATATCGACAATGCTACATTGAAACATCATGATCTTGATCTCTGTTATCTCGAAAACCCAGTATATCTCGAAGTTCAAAAATTGTCCCATGATAAAAACTATTGTTGCAGTAATTTAAAAATGTGCATGGAATTAACGTGAAGTAAAATATACTATATACCCTATCAGTTACTTAATACACTTACTTGGGAACATATATTCATATTCAGGTCCCATATTTTAAAAGTTCTTTTAACGCTACGAATTTGTAAAATCGTATTAAGCTATGACGTCACTATGGCGTTTGCTATAGTGACGTCGAGGCCTATGATGGTTTTACAATTTCGTAGTGGTAAGATAGTTTCCAAAATCTCCAGCCTGGTTTGTTAACATAAATAAAAAAGCAAGAAAAGAATACAAAAATCAGTGCAAAATAAACATTTGCTTTTTCAAGACAAATGTTGTTTTACTCAAAACCTTAAAAGGACATTCCTGAGTTTGCTGAAAATTTTAAGATGTTATCGACTAACAAAGCCGTTTTAATTTTTGTAATTACATATCAAATATATTTTTCTGCATAAAATATTAGTGGCTGTATATTAAACGTGTTTCTGATCGTTATAATATTTGTACTAAGTTAAATTTTGTTTTTTTCTCAAATATAATTTTTTCGTACGTACGAAATTATTTAAAGACAAAATCCAGTCTGGACTTCTTACAAATATTAAGACGACCAGAAACACATTGAATATACAGACACTGATATTCTACACCAGAAAATTATATATATTTATTATGTAAGTTTAATCGTAGAAATATTTTATTAGTGGGAAACATCTTACAATGCAGCAAACTCGGGAATTTCCCTTTAATACACCTATTTGTTATAAACACAACAGATATGCACAACAGGGGTCATTTCTCATAACATCATAAGTTTACGTCTGCAACTAGCAGTTATACCGGGCATGCATTTTAAAATGTTTGGCATATATTTCACGAAGAAAATTACACCATTAAAGAAAATGGAGCATTTTAAGGACAAATGGAAAATGAAATACGTATATTTCTAACTATACTACTCAAAAGAATTTAAGGGTCAAAAATGTATAACCAAATAAGTTTCAGAGTGTATTAGATTGATGATGTAAACTACACCAAAAATTTAATTTATTGTTCCATATTTACAAAAACCCACAAATAAACGTCACTGTATACAAGAAAGTCACATGACATGCTGTCAAAGTTGAAGGTTGTCAAACATGGATTTTACACATTATAACATTCGTTTAATAGTGTGTGAATCCACCCCTGGCGCGAATACACTCGACACATCGTTGCCTCATGCTGTTGATCAGACGACTGAAGAACTCTTGGGGAATGGCCTGCCACTCTGCCATAAGAAGTTGACCCAGATCATGAAGGTTGGCCGGAGGGGCATGGTTATCCCGAACTCTCCTGCCTAATTCGTCCCAGGCGTTCTCTATTGGGGCCAAGTCAGGCGAATATGCTGGCCAATTCATCCTGGCGATACCTTGTTGTTTGAGAAAGTCCGTTACCACCCTGGCGCGGTGGGGTCTGGCATTGTCATCCTGCAGAACTGCCCCGCCGCCAATCTGCTGAAGGCCTGGGAGAACCAACGGCCGGATAATCTCATTCAGATAGCGGATTCCATTCAGTTTGCCATACACCACATAGAGGGGGGTCCTGTGGTGGATAGAGATGCCGCCCCACACCATGACGCTGCCACCACCGAACCGGTGAGGTTGTCTAACGTTAACGTCAGCGAAGCGATCCCCAGGACGTCTGTAGACACGAACCCGACCGTCGTTGAACTGGAGACTAAACCTGGACTCATCAGTGAACATCACTCGACCCCACTGAACACGTTGCCACCGCAGATGAAGTGTGCACCAGTGACGTCTGGCCGTTCTGTGACGTGGTAGGAGTGGTGGTCAAACAGCCTGGCGACGGCAGCGTAGATTATTGGCTCTCAGACGATTGCGTATGGTTTGATCAGACACTCGAGTTCCAGTCGTAGTCCGCAGATTGTCACGTAATCGGCGTGCAGTGGTTGTGCGTTGACGTAGAGCCATATTGGTGATGTAGCGGTCCTCTCTATTTGTAGTGCTTCGGGGTCTTCCCGAACGTGGACGATTTCGAACAGAATTCGTTGCTTGGTACCGTTGCCACAGTCGGCCAACGACACTCTGACTGACACCAAGTCTCAGAGCAACATTTCTTTGCGTATTGCCATCCTGAAGCCAAGCAATAGCCCTTCCTCGATCTTCGATAGTCAGTTGAAGTCGTACCATTGTCGAATTTGGAGTGTGCACCGTACACGAACGCAAGCTCCAATTATACGGTAATTCAGCATTGGGAACATGGAATACACATGCAAAGCGTGCAAATGAAGCGCTTTGTGAAAAAGCAAGTTATGGGCACTTAGCAGACCTTTCGCTTTCGCCCTAATTTACGTGCAAATGTAAGCATGTTTTCGCCATTAGAACTAGTCGACAGTGTCAATGACAGTGGATTTTAATTCATTTATGGGTTGCTTAGACCCACTTTCGTCAAAATGGAACAATACCATGCGTGACATTATGGTCTAGCTAATATAGGCCCCTAATTGGCATTCAGAAAATAATGTCGAAAATATCGTCTGACCCTTAAATTCTTTTGAGTAGTATATATTTGTTGTACAATATCAGTAATAAGAATTGTGGTTTAATCGTAGATTTACGTTTACGTGCAAAACTACGCTTACGATGTTTTGTGAAATTAGGCCCTGGGGCCTAATTAACTAAACTCTCGCAACTTTGCGATCTCGCAGTGCAATGCTAAAAGACTTGTAAAGAGGACGGTTTGTTGTCTAGCAGAGCGTAAGAGACCTTTGTGAATTAGGCCCCTGGTTTTCCATTTTTCATTTTGTATTTTACTAGAAGAAATGTGTCACTGTGTTATGTCCATATAACAAGTGTGATATTGTAACAGTGAGATAAAAATAGAGATTTTCTTTACTTAACATAGGTTGGCTGCTGGCAATATTCGAGTATGGACTTCTCAACTTCAGACACTACCCAGAACTCGACAACCGCACATCTAAGTTATTTCAGCTTTATGAAAGAAGGTTTTGTGAGGAGGTATTTAAACATATGATGTTTTTTAAATGTAACAACTTGTTTTCTACCGATTAGCGGGAAAGGTTGTTTTATAGGCTTGGTCCTGTAGGTTGTAGACGACATACCACAACTTTGGTTGACTTACTGGAATGGGGCACTATTAGTATAGGGAAAGTCCAAAGGAACTGTTGATGGGAATCAGATGACCAGTCGCTTGTCAGGGGAGATTCCAGAGGCGGATTCAGGGGGGGGGGGGGGGGAAGGGGCAGAGGCCCACCCCCCCTAAATTTTGCGACAGTTATAATTTTATTATATATTAATTTTCTTAATTTTTTTACGATCCCCTCCAAATCTCCCCCAAAGTTCCATTGGCATTCTGCCTCATGTCATTGGAGCCCCCCCCCCCCCCCAAATGGATTTTCTGGATCCGCCACTGGATTCTACCACTGAGCTACACCCAGTCCTGTGACAACTATATTATACAGATGAATGATTTGAATAAGGAAGGAAGGAAATGTTTTATTTAACGACGCACTCAACACATTTTTATTTACTGGTTATATGGCGCCAGACATATGGTTAAGGACCACACAGATGGGCTACACTTTTCGATTAACAACAAAGGATCTTTTATATGCACCATTCCACAGACATGATGGGCTACTCTTTTCGATTATGTCATATCATAGGGTTTTACGTGCACATTCAGAACAAGCTGTTGTAGCGCACGCCCTTTCGATTAACAGCAAGGGATCTTTTATATGCACCATCCCACAGACATGATAGTACATACCACGGCCTTTGTTACACCAGTTGTGGAGCACTGGCTGGAACGAGAAATAACCCAATGGGGCAACCGACGGAGATCGATCCTAAACCGACCGTGCATCAAGCGAGTGCTTTACCACTGGGTTACGTCCCACCCGATTTGAATTAAGTCGATGTTTTCTTTGGTTAACGACACCACTACAGCACATTGATTTATTAATCATCGGCTGTTGGATGTTAAATACTTTATAATCTGATATATAGCCTTAGAGGGGAAATCTGCTTTATTTCTTTAACGACAGCAAGGGATCTTTTATGTTCCCAAAGACAGGACAGAACATACCAGAGTATTTGATATACCACTTGTGAGTCACTGGATGGGATGAGGGAAACAACAGTGGGTCTGCCGAGGTTTAATCCTATGACCCAATCGTCTCAGACGAGCGCTCTACCAACTGGACTAAATCCCGTCTCCACCCTGTGTTAATTAAATAATTGAGAGTGTAGCTTTTTATTTCTTTCCCCACTGTTTTATATAGATAAGGAGGTGATGGAATTCATTACGTAAAAACGTTAATTAGAATTGAATACCATATACTTTTCTAAATTATTGTGTTATATTACTTTGTGACACACCATTACTAATCATTTGTAACCAGTGATTTGTTTTCTTTCAGATCAAGTCTTATTACTTGAACAGTTTTCTGTATGCAGCTTATCGCCGCTGTCATATCAAAATGTTTGGGTAAGATATAATAACATTAGTAATATAAGCCACTGTTCAAGGAAAGGTGGTGTGCTGATACTGGTACTGCTAGAGAGAAAAGTGTTTGTATTGATACTGCTTGAAAGAAAGGTGGTGTGCTGATACTGGTCCTGCTAGAGAGAAAAGTGTTTGTATTGATACTGCTTGAAAGAAAGGTGGTGTGCTGATACTGGTACTGCTAGAGAGAAAAGTGTTTGTATTGATACTGCTTGAAAGAAAGGTGGTGTGCTGATATTGGTCCTGCTAGAGAGAAAAGTGTTTGTATTGATACTGCTTGAAAGAAAGGTGGTGTGCTTATACTGGTACTGCTAGAGAGAAAAGTGTTTGTATTGATACTGCTTGAAAGAAAGGTGGTGTGCTGATACTGGTCCTGCTAGAGAGAAAAGTGTTTGTATTGATACTGCTTGAAAGAAAGGTGGTGTGCTGATACTGGTCCTGCTAGAGAGAAAAGTGTTTGTATTGATACTGCTTGAAAGAAAGGTGGTGTGCTGATACTGGTCCTGCTAGAGAGAAAAGTGTTTGTATTGATACTGCTTGAAAGAAAGGTGGTGTGCTGATACTGGTCCTGCTAGAGAGAAAAGTGTTTGTATTGATACTGCTTGAAAGAAAGGTGGTGTGCTGATACTGGTACTGCTAGAGAGAAAAGTGTTTGTATTGATACTGCTTGAAAGAAAGGTGGTGTGCTGATACTGGCCCTGCTAGAGAGAAAAGTGTTTGTATTGATACTGCTTGAAAGAAAGGTGGTGTGCTGATACTGGTACTGCTAGAGAGAAAAGTGTATTGATACTGCTTGAAAGGAAAATGCTTGTAGTGGATACTGCTTGATATAAAGAGCTTGTTTTAATACTGCTTAAGAGAAGAGACTGCTGGCAGTGGATACTGCTTACCGGCCTCGGTGGCGCAGTGAAAAAAGAGAGGATTAGGGTTAAATAGAAGCAGAACTGGGCGAGTCAACTACTCACCAACACGAGTCGGCGGTGAAGTATAAATCTAACTTTAGTATTGATTCTGTTTGACACACAAGGGCTTGTATTTATACTGCTTGATAGAAAAGTGTGCTGATGTTGATACTAAAGGGTAAAAGTGCGCTTATATTAAAGGGACATTCCCAAGTTTGCTGCATTGTAAGATGTTTCAGACTAATAAACTATTTCTACGATTAAACTTATATATTAAATATATCTTCTTGTTTAGAATATCAGTGTCTGTATATTCAATGTGTTTCTGTCTTTTATCTTCAAATAATTTCGTAAACAATTTTTTTTAAGGAAATAAAATGAAATTTAACCTAGTACACATATTAGAACGATCAGAAACATGTTTAATATACAGCCACTAATATTTTATGTAGAAAAATATATTTGATGTGTAATTACAATCGTTAAAAAGTCTCTGTTAGTCGATAACATCTTAAAAATTGCAGCAAACTCAGGAATGTCCCTTTAATACTACTAGAAAGAAACGTACGCTGGTAATGATATTGCTAGCGAGAGAAAAGAGTACTAGTATTGGTACTGCTATAGAGAAAAATGTTCTGCTATCAATCCTGCGTTAGTAACAGATGTGCGTACAACCCTTGCCCCATATTTCCGAAGCTGTCTTATCGATACAGTATCGTAAAGACGCCGTAGGTTATGACGTCACTATTGCATATGTCATAGCCTACGGCAGTTTTACGATATCGTAGCGCCAAGATATCTTTGAAGGTATGTGTCCTGCCAATCGGTAATGCCGTGGGGAATTGCCGCGGTGCTTGTAATTTTTTGCGTCATTTATTTTGGTGTCGAACTTTCAATTTGCAATGTCATCTTTTTAAATTAATTATTTATTTTTGTAATACTGATAATTTCAACTCCTCTCTTTCACACTAACTGTCGTGAAAAATGCCCTGGAGACTATTTGTCCACGGTGGCCAGGGTTGTAACGATAATGCTCGGGTGATGTAATTACAGCCTACAAATATGCAACACTTTCTTACCATCTTATTATTCACATATGTAGAAGATATTTCATGTTTGTTTTTGTCAAATATGATTTATATCTCATCGAGTGAAGTTTGCAATCATATATCATGAATCGCGCTTGCGCGACGAGTGTGATGTGATTGCAAACTTCACGAGATGCATTAATATTTCCAAATGCATTAATATTGCCATTATACAAAACTATATTAAAAAACCCAATTGAACTCTATTCCACAAGGATTTACAACTCTATCAATACACAAATACACTTTCTCACCATCTTATTATTCACATATGTAGAAGATATTTCGTGTTTTTTGTCAAATATGACTTATATCTTATCGAGTGATATGATTGCAAACTTCACGAGATGAGATATGTCATATTTGACCAAAAAACACATGAAAATTGAAATTTTCTATTTATTACATAACTTTTGGCAATTTACATTTATTGTTAAAATAGGTCTGGCTTTCTTACAGTGAAGATAACACTTTCTACAGTGACGATAACACATTTTAGAGAGAAATAGTGAAAGTTTCACCCTAAAATGTGTTATCGTCACTGAATAACTGATAACTCTTTTAATTCACTGATATTTTAAAATATTTTACTAAATATTATATAATAAATACTACTACATTAATTTTGGCTAAATATAATTTTACCGAAACGAGTGAACTTCCCATGTTAGTAACTGACTGCACGAAAGTGGAGTCAAATACCATGGGAAGTTCAGGAGTTTGTAAAGAAAATGATATCTATCAAAAATCCAGTATGATATTTTATTTATTACCCACCTTCACATGATGTAAAAATCGAAAAATTAGTTCCGACATAACGAAACATGCTAATGCACAGAGCTATGACAAAAGGAAGATGACGTCGCTTTCCGAAATGACGTCATTTAGCAACTAATACACACCTGATGGTACGCACGTAATTTGTACGACACCCCCAGACGTTCACCAGGTGGGTAATAAAACGTTTCGTCTTGCAGTAATCATCCCAACACAATAGCGTTCCGGATTTATTTCGAGCCTCCGTTCTTCCCAACCCTGCAGTCGTACATTCTGTTTGTCCTGGAGACACAGTCGCCGAAACTGAACATCTCCACGTACACCGTGATGGACGTCGGCGACCTCTACCTCATCTGGAAGAACTTCACCTTCAAGCTGGTGACCCCTGACCCAGACATCACGACTCTGATTTGGACAGAACCCTCCACCACGCTGATCTCGTCCATCCAACCATCGACGCCCCAGATAGAAGCCACATCCACCGTGGTTCCCACTACCCCACCTCCATATCTCGGTAATGGCTGGTGTTTGTGTCTTTGTGTTGGTCTGATTCCTGGGTGGCTGGACCTTTCGCTGCCAGTTGGTTAAGTTAGTGTTAGGGATGAGGATAAAGCTAGGGTTAGTGTTAGGGTCAAGGTTAGCGTTAGTGTATCGTTATATGTAATGTTAGGGTTAGGGGTGGCTAGATGTAAGTTATGATTAGGGTTAGGGTATAGTTAGACGTAAGTTAGGGTTAGGGTAAAGGTTAGAGTATGGTTAGATGTAAGTTAGGGTCATGGTCAGGGTGAGGGTTAGGGTATGCTTAGATGTAAGTTAGGGTTAGGGTTAGGGTATGGTTAGGTGTTAGGGTTAGGGTTAGGGTATGGTTAGATGTAATTAGGGTTAGGGTTAGGGTATGGCTAGATGTACGTTAGGGCTACGGTCAGGGTTAGGGTATGGTTAGGCTCATGTTTCACTCAATTGTAACTTTATCCAAAAGTGTAAACAGGTTTGTAGATTAACTAAACTTAGTGTGCATTTTCATGGGCTGAAACTAGGGTCTGTCACCCATTCACTGTTCAATATATCATGACTCCTGTCAAACAATTATATTAGAATACATATCAACAATCATGACCATGCACCGGAATCACACCTCGTTTTGGTTTTCCTCACCACCTTTTACATTATTCTGTCGCCCCATAACACAACTCATCCACTCAGTTAATGTAGTTGTACCCCCTCCCCTCGCCACAATGTTGGCTTTCCCATATAACACCCTGGCTACACCAATGCTAACAATGCATGTTTGTGTTTTACAGATTGGGTTCTGGCTATCTTCAAGTACAACCTGTTTGACTTCACGTTCCTGGGCGATTTGACCAATAGAACGTCTCCACTATTCAAAATCTACCAGCAGAACTTCTGTGATGACGTGAGTTTTCTCAAGTAGAAATCAGAAGAGAGGTGCTCAAATCTATCATGGCTTTGTCTTTCTTGTTGATAAATATGAAATGATATAGGCGTACGAGGTACCATTTTTTGTAGAGAGCTGACTCTTTTTTCTTTCTTTTTTTTTTGCCCAATATAGATAACAACATTAATGCACGTTAGTATTACTGCGAAATAGCTTTTTGGGGGTTGCAAATGGATCACTACCATGTTTGTGTGTAGAATATCTCTAACGTTTTTGCCTGAATTTTAGAATTTGCTCTAGCATTGTGGGGTGGGGGACAGTTGCCCCCCGCGACTTCACCCATTCCCCCCTTCGTAGGCTTATATCTAATATGATAGTACACGATTCCCCCTCTTATATGAGCAAGCGTTTTGAATCCAGGACTTGGTAATAAAGATCGTTCCATATCCGGTCGCATGTGAATTACTTTTTCTGAACCCAACATCTGCAAAATAAAATGTTATTTAAGTTATGTATATATAAAATATTCATTTTGGTGCCACCCGTCTTCACATGTGATCAATTCTGGAACAGTATTTAATATAAAAAATACTTTATATGATCATAGATAGATAGAAATGTTGTATTTAACGACGCACTCAACACATTTTATTTACGGTTATATGGCGTCATACATATGGTTAAGGACCATACAGATATTGAGAGAAGAAACCCGCTGTCGCCACTTCATGGGCTACTTTATATCATTATAGCCATCATAATCATCATTATCATCATCATCATCATCATCGTCATCATCATCATCATCATCATCGTCATCATCATCATCATCATCGTCATCATCATCATCATCATCATCATCATCATCGTCATCACCAACGTCGTCGTAGGCGTGTTCATATTAATTTTTGTTATCATGATCCTCATCAGTATCATTGCCTTCATCATCGTCAACGTCCTCATCATCCTTGTCATTATCATCACAAGGGTCATTTCAATGAAGAAGGTTGAAATGTTGTATTCCACTCTCCTATATTTTAATCCCAATTGATGTTCAATGGTTATGTAATAATACTTGTTTTGTTTAGTTTGTTTTGGGGGCTGTTTGAGGGGGGGGCGGGGGGGTCTGAGTCTCACCCTGAGTTGCATACGCATTACGATTGTTGCTTGTGAATAAAAATGATATGTCAGCTTCTTGTGTTTGTTTTTCAGATACATCGATTTTATGAGCGAACGTACCTGGGTGTAGCATATAAGGATTGTCAAATAATTAGACTGGGGTAAGTATTGGCAATGTAACTCTTTTTTTTTTTTCAAAATACCATTTCGAATTTGCCTTGTGTGGAAATACAGGTTCGATCACGACAACGGTTTTTATTATTCATATCAGTACGGACCTCCTTAAAACAACATTTTGACTCTGTTTTTGCAGAGAAGTGATGTTGAATACATTAATGGTTTTGGTTACGTTCAGATTGTTTTTGATTTTTTTTTTTTGGATGTTAAAAAATGAATAACATAACTGTTGTTATTATTAAAACAACAATTTTAAATCTTCACTATTTACTACAAAGCAGAATTCAAAAGGAAATTTGCTAAGGTAAGTGATGTTTGTTGTCAAATATGATTTACATCTTACAAAACCGTAATACGAATTCAACGCCGTATCTCTGAACAATGCAGAATCGAATGGGTATCTGGCAGAATAGTGGATGCTTCCATCAATCTTTATCTAATGCTTTGTCTATAGGACAACCACTTCCGAACAAATCCTTTACTAGAGGGTTCATCTCTCTTGCATCGCCTTAAAGAGGACTGCCACTTCATAGGAAATCCTTTACTAGAGTTCACCTCTCTTGCTCGTCATAAAGAGGACTGCCACTCCGTAGGAACTCCTTTACTAGAATCCATCTCTTGCATCGCCATAAAGAGGACTGCCACTCCATAGGAAATCCTTTACTAGAGAGTTCATCTCTCTTGCATCGCCATAAAGAGGACTGCCACTTCATAGAAATCCTTTACTAGAGTTCACCTCTCTTGCGTCGTCATAAAGAGGACTGCCACTCCATAGGAACTCCTTTACTAGAATCCATCTCTCTTGCATCGCCATAAAGAGGACTGCCACTCTCAGACACATTTACAAAAACATGCGCAGCTTTACCTTTTAAGGCCTTAGTCCCTTTGTACTGCATTATCGATTACTTTAGAGGCAATGCAAGTGAAGCAGCATAAACTGGCTGTTTTTCTTTACTCCTGTATTAAAAATTATCTTTAATCAGTATTATTTAATGGTAATTTGTAAAATAAAATATTTATTTATGATGGATTTCTTTTTCAAATTTTTTTATTTAGGTCGGTATTGGTTTACAACTTAATACTATGTTTTTAATATTAATTTTAACTTTATTCATTATGAAGTTACATGCCAATTCATCGTTTTCCTTTTGACGCAAACGGACTATGTACATGGTTATTTTTATACATGGTTATTATTCAACAAAGAAAATTATAGTTTTGATTTTCGCTGTGCAGTTAAATTGGAGGGCTAGTTGAATTTGAGAAGGGCCAGTAAGATTTTGCTTCAACTGGCCCTACTGGTGACCATGGTTTTCATATATAAATATATATATAATGGATATTATACAGGTATTTTCTTATAGATCTATACAATATTGAAATGGATACATGTTTAATCATTTCAGGAGGGATGAAACAATAAAATTCCATATAGGATTCCATACCCCGTTGTTCCCAACACTTCAGGCAGATATCCTGAGGTTTTTGGAAACCTCCGCCCCTAAGTTGAACATATCTACTTTCACTGTGATGGACGTGGGGGATTTTTACTTAATCTGGAGAAACTTCACCTACTACATCGTCACCCCTGAACCTGACGTCTCTACCATCCACTGGACCATGCCGACTACGACGGTCGTGTCGACGACTATACAACCAAGTACACCAACTGTTGTGGAAACGTCGACAATGATTACCACCACACCAAATCCAGAGCTAGGTAATAAACGTGGGCTTTATGATGTGATGTGGTGTTGTGTAGTGTGGTTTGCGTGCTGTGCTGTGCTGTGCTGTGTGGTGTGGTGTGGTGTGGTGTGCTGTGCTGTGCTGCTGTCGTGTGCTGTGCTTTGGCGTGGCGTAGTGTGGCGTGGCGTTGTTTTGTTTTGTCTTGTCTTGTCTTGTGTTGCGTTGCAGTGTGTTGTGTTGTTATGTTGTTGTTTTTTAATGGGTTGCGTCCTGTTGTGCAGTGATGCGATTTGCTGTTGTGTTGTAAATGTGCTAGTGTAAGGGGTGGGGAGGAGTCGAAACCCAGACCTGCGCAAACAAATATTTGCAATATATTTCTAGGGAAGCATGATTCGACCCAACCCTCCATAAACGTCGCTCGCCAGTCTAAACTTCTTGCACACGCGTCTGGTTGTGTTATGTTGTGTTTTGTTGTGTTATATTTTACTGCTGTGTTCTGTTGTGTTGTACATACATGTTGCTGTATTAAGGAATACTGTAGATATCCTATATTCTTAAGTTTGAACCCCTCCCCACAAACTCCGCCCAGTAGCTCTACTTTCTCTGCTAACCTTAGATAAGAATTAGATGATTTTGTTCTAGAACGATACAGATGTTGTTGTTGTTGTTGGTTTGCTTTTTTTTTTTGCATAAGCTACACCAATAGTCCAGTCTGTAAAATAAAATGAGCACTTTTCCAGTTCTCTGTCACCATATAGTTTGGTTTGTATGGTTGTTTCAATAGGCCACTCAGATTGTCTCAAACCTTGATAGGTTGGGCACTGCTGTATGATGTGTGCCGGTTGTTGTTGTTGTTGTTTGTTGTTTTTTTGTTTGTTGTTTTTTGTTTGTTGTTTTTTGTGGGGGGTTTTATGGGGTTTTTCTTTTCTTTTTTTTTCTTTTTTTTTTTTTTTTGGGGGGGGGGGGGGGGGGGGGGGTTTGTCTTCGATTTAACATGTACAGCTGCAAGTTGGTGAAAGTGCTATCTTGAACTTTTTCTGTTGTGGCCTGTAAGGATTCTCGATACAGAAGTAAATTTAATACTGTGCATAAAGTTAAAAGATAGACATGTGAACAAATACATTAGGATTTTGTTCCAGTCTTTTTGACCATCTTGGGTATATTTACAAAGGGACCAGGGTGCAAATCACTAACCTCTCACAACTTTACGATCTCGCATTGCAATGCAAAAAGACTTTCAAGAATAATGTGAGGTTGCTTAAGAAACAAAAAAAGAGCCATTTGGAAGGCGAGACGTAGCCTAGTGGTAAAGCATTCGCCTGATGCGCGGTCGGTTATGGATCGATACGTGTCGGTGTGCTCTTTGGGCTATTTCTCGTTTCCAGCCAGTGCACCACGACTTGTATATCAAAGGCTATGGTATGTGCTATCCTCTCTGTGGAATGGTGCATGTAAAAGATTCCTTGCTACTAATGGAAAAAAATGTAGCTGGTTTCCTCTCTGGGACTGTGTGTGAAAATTACCAAATGTTTGACATCCAATAGCCGATGATTAATAAATCAATGTGCTCTAGTGATGTCGTTAAACAAAACCAACTTCAAGAGATCTTTGTGAATTAGGTCCTAGGCCCCTATTTGTTTTCCACTAAACAAATGAAGGGGTCTTGTAATGTTTATCAACGACATCGATTTACATTTCATTAATGTCAGTACGTCACCTGTACGAAAATGTTCATAGATTCGTACCTGGGCCCGTGCTTATAAAACGTTTAGAGTCCAGACTCGATCTCTAATGACGTCACACGCATATTATTTGTTTGGCGTTGTCATGACATTTAGTGTATCAGACTCTATTAGAGTCTCGTGTCTAGACTCTAAAAGTTTTATAAGCACCAGGGCTGGTAAGTATGGAACAAGTGATTCCTGTGTTTTTAATAAGCTATTCTGGGTTGTTTTGTGTGGGGTTTTAGGGGCTGGGTGGGTGCGTGGGGGTGTTTTCTCTTTGGGTTTTGATGTTGTTTGTTTTGTGGGGTTTTGTTGTTCGATTTTTTATTTGTGTTTTGTGTTTTTCTGGCGGTGGTTTGTGTGGGGTTTTTTGTTTATTTGTTTGTTTATTAGTAAAATCATTTACAATAGTTCACGATCTGTTTGAGATAAGCTCAATTAGTCTACAACCAGTTATATGTGTAGACCATCTGAGGTGATTTCACTGACAGTGCAATAATTCAGCTAATGTGCACCTGCTCCATAGAAAATATACTCAAAATGTTTGACTCTTTTTTTTTCAGATTGGGTTCTTGCAGTATTCAAGTTCAATCTACTGAATTTTGATTATTATGATACTCTAAACGATACCGATTCCTGGTTATTTGACATATATGAAAGGAAATTCTGTTTCGACGTAAGTCAAATTTCATGCATACTAGGAAATCACTTCTATTCGTGGTGTTTTTATCTACGTGTAATTCGTGGACCAAAGCGTTCGCTCCATGCGCGGTCGGTCTATGATCTATCTCCGTCGGTGGGCCCATTGGGCTATTTCTCGTTCCAGCTAGTGCACCACGACTGGTGTAACAAAGGCCGTGGTATGTACAATCCTGCCTGTGGGATGGTGCATATAAAAGATCCCTTGCTGCTAATCGAAAAGAGTAGCCCATGAAGTGGCGACAGCGGGTGTCCTCTTTCAATATCTGTGTGGTCCTTAACCATGTTTGACGCCATATAACCGTAAATAAAATGTGCTGAGTGTGTCGTTAAATAAATCATTTCCTTCCTTCGTGAACCAAAGCAGTTAACGAATTTAAGAACACAATAAAAATACAATACATATTTATAATACGAATTCATGATACAACTTTTCGATCCAAGAATTTAGGAACGCAACAAACTGTATATTTTAGCAAACATTTAAGCCTTATGAAAACAAAGGGTTGCACAGTATAAGTTAAACGATTTTGCTAATTATAATAATAGGGCGGATCCTAATATTTAAACACTATGGCGTATTTTTCACTATTAAAGGGACATTCCCGAGTTTGTTGCATTGTAAGATGTTTCTGAATAATAAAATATTTCTACGATTAAACTTACATATTAGATATATTTTCTTGCTTAGAATAACAGTGTTTGTATATTCAACGTGTCTCTGGTCGTCTTAATATTTGTAAGTAGTCGAAACTGGATTTTGTCTTCAAATAATTTCGTACGTACGAACAAATATATTTTAGGAAATAAAATGAAATTTAACCTAGTACAAATATTAGAATGATCAGAAGCACGTTGAATATACAGATACTGTTATTCTAAACAAGAAAATATATTTAATATGTAAGTTTAATCGTAGAAATATTTTATTAGTCGATAACATCTTAAAAACTGCAGCAAACTCAGGGATGTCCCTTTAAAGTCCATTTTAATAATTTAAATTAGAAGTACTTACATTTTATTATTTAGAGAGAGAGAGAGACTACCCTTTTAACATGCATTATTATTTAGAGAGAGAGAGACTACCCTTTTAACATGCATTATTATTTAGAGAGAGAGAGAGACTACCCTTTTAACATGCATTATTATTTAGAGAGAGAGAGAGACTACCCTTTTAACATGCATTATTATTGAGAGAGAGAGAGAGAGAGAGTACCCTTTTAACATGCAGTATTATTGAGAGAGAGAGAGAGACTACCCTTTTAACATGCATTATTATTTAGAGACAGAGAGAGACTACCCTTTTAACATGCATTATTATTGAGAGAGAGAGAGAGAGTACCCTTTTAACATGCATTATTATTTAGAGAGAGAGAGAGACTACCCTTTTAACATGCATTATTATTTAGAGAGAGAGAGAGAGAGTACCCTTTTAACATGCAGTATTATTGAGAGAGAGAGAGTACCCTTTTAACATGCATTGTTATTTAGAGAGAGAGAGAGACTATCCTTTTAACATGCATTATTATTTAGAGAGAGAGAGACTACCCTTTTAACATGCATTATTATTTAGAGAGAGAGAGACTACCCTTTTAACATGCATTATTATTTAGAGAGAGAGAGACTACCCTTTTAACATGCATTATTATTTAGAGAGAGAGAGATTATCCTTTTAACATGCATTATTATTTAGAGAGAGAGAGAGAGACTACCCTTTTAACATGCAGTATTATTTAGAGAGAGAGAGAGACTACCCTTTTAACATGCAGTATTATTTAGAGAGCGAGAGAGACTACCCTTTTAACATGCAGTATTATTTAGAGAGCGAGAGAGACTATCCTTTTAACATGCAGTATTATTTAGAGAGAGAGAGAGACTACCCTTTTAACATGCATTATTATTTAGAGAGAGAGAGAGACTATCCTTTTAACATGCATTATTATTTAGAGAGAGAGAGAGACTACCCTTTTAACATGCAGTATTATTTAGAGAGAGAGAGAGACTACCCTTTTAACATGCAGTATTATTTAGAGAGAGAGAGAGACTACCCTTTTAACATGCAGTATTATTTAGAGAGAGAGAGAGACTACCCTTTTAACATGCAGTATTATTTAGAGAGAGAGAGACTACCCTTTTAACATGCATTATTATTTAGAGAGAGAGAGAGACTACCCTTTTAACATGCATTATTATTTAGAGAGAGAGAGACTACCCTTTTAACATGCATTATTATTTAGAATATTCATTTTCGTACACCTGAAGTGCTTCTGGCCATCCAGGTTTTTGCAATACCAAAAATACATTTTTCATAATTCTAAAAACGCACGTTCGTCTGAGTAATGGTTATCGAGACAATATTTATTGTAATAAATAATAAATAATTATTATTCTTAGATGATATTTCCCTGTTTAAACAACACAGACCTTAGTTTCTCTCTTTTATAACCGTATCCAAATGTGTGTTGCAGGTTTGTACATCAACTAAACTTAGTGTCCATTTTCACGGGATAACACTAGGCACTGCGCCTTTAAAATAAATATGATACCAGAGTGCATTCATCTGTTTGATACATACTTAAATTCAGGTCAGCGGTGTTTGACAGAACATTCAACCGCGTTTATTTAACTATTCATTTTTTTCGTCAACTCCAGCGAACATTTGAAGTATTTTTGTCCGTAATTCGAGATTTGCTTGACAGAAAGAAGGAAGGAAGGAAATGTTTTATTTAACGACGCACTCAACATATTTATATTTACGGTTATATGGCGTCGGGCATATGGTTAAGGACCACACAGATATTGAGAGAGGAAACCCGCTGTCGCCACTTCATAGACTACTCTTTTCGATTAGCAGCAAGGGATCTTTTTGGATAGTACATACCACTGCCTTTGTTACACCAGTCGTAGAGCACTGGTTGGAACGAGAAATAGCCCAATGGGTCCACCGACGTTGAGAGAAAGAAAACGAAAAATGTTCTTTTTACATTCGTTTTGTAAAAAAAAACATTGATTAAAGTTAAAAGTTTGTTCTGTTTAACGACACCACCAAACACATTGCTTTATTAATCATCGCTATTTCATGTCAAACATTTGATAATTTAAAAAAAAAACAGTCTTAGAGAGGAAACACGTTACATTTTTCGATTAGTCGCAAGGGGATTTATATGCACCATCACATAGACAGGATAGCACATGACACAGCCTTTACTATACCAGTTGTGGTTCACTTGCTGGAACGAGAAATAACCCAATGGACCCACTGACGGGAATCGATCCTAGACCGACCGCGCATCAGGCGAATGCTTTACCACTGGGCTACGTCCTGCCCCAAACATTGGTTAAGAACAAATGAACAACAATACTCACTCTTAGTGAAGACGTCATCGTTACGTCGTCGTGATTAATAGTTTATCCACAGGTGGTGTCGTGGTTAATCCATTGGACATAGAAGCGGTACGTAGCCCAGTGGTAAAGCGCTGGCTTGATGCGCGGTCGGTTTAGGATCGCCCGTCGGTGGCCCCATTGGGCTATTTGTCGTTCCACTCAGTGCACCACGACTGGTGTAACAAAGGCCGTGGTATGTACAATCCTGCCTGTGGGATGGTGCATATAAAAGATCCCTGGCTACTAATCAAAAAGAGTAGCCCATGAAGTGGCGACAGCGGGTTTCGTCTCTCTGTATATCTGTGTGGTCCTTAACCATATGTCTGACGCCATATAAACGTAATTATAATGTGTTGAGAGCGTCGTTAAATAAAACATTTCTTTCCTTCCTTCCATCGGACATAAGGCTGGTAGGTACAGGGTTCGCATCCCGGTACCGGCTCCCACCCAGAGCGAGTTTTAATAATTCAATGGTTAAGTATAAGAGCTCATTTTGCTCGAATATCTCTGTCTTTTTTGTCCGAATTTGAGAATTTTCTCCAGCTCTTTGCAGTTGCAATACAGTTTGTTTTTGGGGTGGGTTTTTTGTGTTATGCATGCTGTACATGCATGCTCATCTACACTGTTTATTTTATTTCTCAATTTGTTCATTCCTGTTAAAAACAAACATAGCATAGCTTACTGACTCACACATTCATTCATCTTTCTCATCTATCACCATCTGCCTATCATTCTCATTATTTTAATATAAAAAAAACTTTTCAATTTCTCCCACAATTTCAATCTGTTTCGGCCCTTTCTGTCAGTTTCCTCCGACTCTTGTCTTCTGAGCTGTCCACATCATCGCCTACCTGTCTCAACTTCCTCCACGGGTGCAGTCTCTGTGTATTTCCCTACACCCACCTGGCATCCTCGTCCTCTTCCGCTAATAAAGCTGGTCTGACCCACGGCACTAACTAATGACCGTCGGTAGTAGGGGTGCACAGTCGGTGGTTACAAGTGCCTCTTAACAATGCCAGAAGTAACTACTGAACACTCCGCGAAGTGGTCAGACTAAGCCCGCAGCTAAACGTTGACGGGGAATGGCAGGTGTGTGACACAAATACTGTAGCCACAAGAGACAAGCACCTGTCGCGGTTGGAGGTACAAGGACTGGGATGTGGAGGTGGACAGCGAAAGAAGATGAAAGATAGGATGAGTTGCCAGATCGGGAAGAAGTGAGATGGAATTCAAAGGAGAGAAGGGAAAGGGGGCAGTGGGATAAAAAAAAACACACACACAAAACCCACATAGCATAGCTTATGTTCGACACACAGTGGTTGGAATAATATTTGTTTTCGTACTTTTCAGATCCACAATTTTTATAAGAACGATTATCTTTCGTATGCCTACAGAAGCTGTAAGATACAGGCATTTGGGTAAGTTATTCATTGTTTTGAGTGGGGTACTAAAGATAATGATGTAACTGTCACAAGCGGCAAATATGTTTTAGTTAATTGTTTATTTTTAATAATTCTGTTTCTGAGTACTAATTTATATTTTAAATTTAATTTGAAATCATATCATGGTGCTAATTTTCGACATCCTTGGTGACAAACTTGATGACTGCTTTTAGTTCCAGTCTGGTTAAATTTATGGTTCCAGAAGAGTAAGTTACCGTTAAGCAATACTATGTAAATAGTTGTATTAATAGCACAGTGGTATGAAACAACAGGATTTCAGGAACAATCTCAAACATATGATGATCTACAGTGTTTAAGAAAGTCACCAGCCCTCCAGAAGCTTTTGCTAATGTCCATATGTGTACTATACTAATTGAAAACGCAATTTGGTTTTAATGTGATACTAACAAAAATATCTAATGTATATCTATGAATGTGTTACTATAACATGCTAAGATGTATTCCTGCATATCGACGTGGGTTTCTGAGTTTACAACGAGGATCTTTTCATGCAATTAACACACAATCTGAAAACTAAAAATGTGGTGTAAAACAAAAAATGTGTGTAGTATTCCCAGCTACCCGTTGTTGCGAAATTCCACCAATCAGCATTCCTAATGGTCGCTCCCTCTGATCATTGCTGAGTCATGGCATTGTTTCACACTGACTTATCCAACAATCAGTTTGTGTATTTTATATCCTACAATCAACCTATTATGCCTTTTATGCGCCCAACGTATGCGGTTTGCACGTGCAAAGTATTGTGAACATACTGCACATATTGTTTTTAGTTTTCAGAGTTTGTGTTACTTGCATGAAAAGATCCTCGTTGTAAACTCAGAAACCCACGTTGACATGCAGGAATACACCTTAGAATGTTATAGTAATATATTCATAGATATATATTAGATATTTTGTTTAGATATTTTGTATAATGTCACATTAAAACCAAATTGCGTTTTCAAAGTGTGTCAGTATATATTTCTACGAACGTCTTCACTGCATCAGTGCCCCGTTCCACGAAACAATCTTAGCGCTAAGATCACCTTAATGTGTAAGGTAGTTATACACTTAAGGTAATTTTGGGGCTGAAACTGCTTCCTTGAACGCAGTCCTTGTACTTGTAATTTTGATAAAACAATCACTGTATTGCATCTGTCGTTGGTTGTATTTAAATTAAGATGTATTGTTGTGTGGACAGGAAAAACACAATCAAGTTCTACATCGCATTCGAGACACCGGTGTTTCCTACCCTAATGGACGACATCCTCAAGGTATTGGACACCAGGGCGCCCAAACTTATAATATCAGACTACATCGTCCTCAACATCGGCGACCTGTTCCTGATTTGGGATAACTTCACGTATGAAATAATCCCTCCTCAAATAATGAGCACAACCCTTACCTGGACTCGCACCGTATACAGTACTGTGGAATCGTCCATTGAGCCAACGCAGACGTCAGTACCAATGGCGTCGTCTTCCCGTGTGCCAGGAATTGAAGGTAACGTATGTTATAGTTAAATTATGCATTATTGTATCTGACGTTTATTTCTGAAAGTGTAGAAAAGCGCAATTCTGAAAAGATCAAGTGCGGGATAGATCTATGTAAAGCCTTAGTTAACTTTTGTTTTCTTTAAAGGGACATTCCTGAGTTTGCTGCATTGTAAGATGTTTCCGACTAATAAAATATTTCTATGATTAAACTTACATATTAAATATATTTTCTTGTTTAGAATATCAGTGTCTGTATATTCAATGTGTTTCTGGTCATCTCAATATTTGTCAGAAGTCCAAACTGGAATTTGTCTTCAAATAATTTCGTACGTACGAAAAAATATATTTTTAGGAAATCAAATGAAATTTAACTTAGTACAAATATTAGAACGATCAGAAACACGTTTAGTATACAGCCATTAATATTTTATGTAGAAAAATATATTTGATATGTAATTACACTCGTTAAAAAAAATCCCCTGCGTGTGCTGTAACCTCACCGTGGTGCAAGGGTGTAACATTCTCTTTGAGAATGGCAAATACAGCACAAAATTGAAGTTTTGAGTAAAATTCAGTATCCGTAAAATTCTGATATTTGTGTTTTTGCACAGTTCTTTACACTGTTTTTGTTTAAGTCTTGAATTTTTATATTGATGTTGATCATCACTTTATTTATTTGTATTACCATAGTTTGACACCCAATAGCCGATGTATTTTTCGTGCTGGGGTGTCGTTAAACATTCATTCATTCATTCGTTAAAAAATCTCTGTTAGTCGAAAACAACTTAAAAATTGCAGCAAACTCAGGAATGTCCCTTTAACGACACCAATAGAACATATTGATTTATTATTCACCGGCTATTGGATGTCAAACATTTTATGACATGTAGATTTAGAGAGGAAACATTTTTTTCCATTAGTAGCAAGGGATCTTTTATATGCAGCATCCCAGAGTCATGATAACACATATCACAGCCTTTGGTTTACCAGTCGTGGTGCACTGGCTGGAACGAGAAATAGTGCAGTTTGTCTATTGACGGGGATCGATCCTAAATCGGCCGTGCATCAGGCGAGCGATTTACCACTGGGCTACGCCCCCCCCCCCCCCCCCATCTCCCAACCATTAGAGCGCTCGTATGAGGTACTTTGGGCGATGATTAAGTAAAGTTTGTTTTGTTTAACGACATCACGCGAACACATTGATTAATTAACAATCGAGTAATACATTTGGTCATTCGTTCATGTGAAACATATATATAGAATACTAAACGAGCTTGCCTTTTATGAAATGAGTGAACAGTTTTGGTATCTGGCGTGCGAAAGCCAGTTCATAAAAATGGTATGACAAGCAAGCTAGTTTAGTATTTTATTTATTACAAACCAACTGCAAACAAGCCGCAACGCAAAAGTAAGCAGATGTCGAGACCTACTACACGTTATTTTTCTACGAATTGGGCCAGCAAGTGATCTACGTCACGTCTAGCCCGAGTACTCTGACTGTAAGAGAGCTAGACGGACGTTTGGACATAAATACGCTCTCATTACGGTCAGAGACCAACCTATGTATTTTTTTGGCAATTCCTGACAACCAAAAAGTTGGCAAACATTTCCGCTCTAATATCACAACAATCCTATATTTGACGTTAAATACTTTTACATCGATCATTTTCGAGTTAATTGATTTAAAAAATCCACATATTAATCACTAATACACACACTACAGAAAGAAACCCGACAGCACCCACATTCAGCTAAGCTTCGGCAAACTCCGGACAGCAGAATTCTAAGTTCTCCGACCTATATCGTAACGTTGCGTCACATGATCGCCCACTCAACCATTCCGTCTACTAGGCGGAATCACGAAGCGTAGCTGAATGTGGGTGCTGTCGGATTTCTTTCTGTAGTATGTGTATTAGTGATTAATATGTGGATTTTTTAAAATTAATTAACTCGAAAATGATCGATGTAAAGGTATTTAACGTCAAACATAGGATTGTTGTGATATTAGAGCGGAAATCTTTGCCAACTTTTTGGTTGTCAGGAATTGCCCCAAAAATACATAGCTTGGTCTCTGACTGTAATGAGAGCGTATTTATATCCAAATGTCCGTCTAACTCTCTTACAGTCAGAGTACTCGGGCTACGTCACGCCAATATTACACTAGTTAGATATCGAGAGATTGTTAATGACATGACCAATACCTTACACTGGTGTGTAATAAAAACTCATATCACTCGAGACAACCATGTTTATGGCAGGATCTAGCTCAGTAGGTAGAGCGCTCACCTGGCTATGTGGGTCGAAGGATCGAATTAAACTTGGTGGACTCTTTCTCTGATTGTTTTACTCCATACCAACCAGTGTCCCATGACTGCTAAATCAAAGACCATGGTATGCACTGTCCTGTTTGTGGGAAAGTGCATATAAAATATTATTTGCTGCTAATGAAAAAATTATGTAGGCTTCCTCTAAATCACCCAACGAAAATAAAATACGTGTATGCATGTATTTATAGTACTATCTTTATGTCATGTCATAGGGTTTTACGTGCACATCCATGACAGGAAAGGTGGGGTGAGGGGAGAGGAGGGACCGCCTGCACTGGCAGGTGCAAGGGAGCACTAGCAGCCCGATCAAATCGGTAGCAGGCGGGTGGGGGTGGGGGTGGTGCTATGGAATTTGAATGGAGCAGTTAAATGCCAAAGAGAAAAGGGTGCGCAATTTTGATTGAGGGAATTTGGCGCAATTTTGAACGGTCGGTCGAAAGGTAAATGGCAGAGCTAATATAGGTTTTGATATTAGTGAATCGAGAGTAGCTCGTTAATCATTACTATCTTTTCAATCCACGAATTTAAGTACCGAACGAAATGGGGGGGGGGGGGGGGGGGGGGGGGGGGGGGGGGGGGGGTTGTTACTTGGTTGGGCTTTTGGTTTGTTTTGGGGAGGGTTTTTATTTGGGGGGGTTGGGGGGGTTTTGGGGGGGTTGTTAGGGTGAGATTATGATTTATTTAGGGTGTTGTCTTTTTTGTCATTTTTTCGTTGATGTTTTTTGTTGTTTCTCTCTCTCTCTCTCTCTCTCTCTCTCTCTCTCTCTCTCTCTCTCTCTCTCTCTCTCTCTCTCTCTTTCTTTTTTTTTTTGGGGGGGGGGGGAATTGATGAGATCTCTTGGGAATTTTTTATGGTGTTTTGGGTGAGTTTTTTTAGCACAACCACGAAAATAAAGGTTTCAACAGTACATGTATATAACTGAGACATGGATTACTTGTTTAAAATAATATTACAAACACCTCTTTCAGAATGGGTCTTGGCAATATTTAAGTTTGGTCTGCTAGAATTCTTCTATGTTCCACCACTAGCCAACAAGGATTCCACACTGTTTCACAAATACCAGAAAAAGTTCTGTGCAGACGTAAGTAATTAATCAGACACAGATATAAACAATTTCTTTGCTATAAAATAAAAATGATTAACAATTTCATTAAGTGCTTCAACCGTAACAGGATATAGGCATGTTTGTATGTTATTATATTCTATCCTATCCTAATTTGATTTCTCTTCTACTGTGATCAAAATAAAATTAAAACGTTCAAACATATGCGATGGATCTCACTTTCTCTTTAGGGAGATCACTGGAGATATTAAATAAAGTGCTGCATAAACTTCAGTCATGACACATCCATACGGCCTTCAATCATGACACATCTATACAGCCTCCAATCATGACGCATCCATACCGCCTTCAACCATGACACATCCATACGGCCTTCAATCATGACACATCCATAGAGCCTTCAATCATGACGCATCTATACAGCCTTCAATCATGACACATCCATACGGCCTTCAATCATGACACATCCATAGAGCCTTCAATCATGACACATCCATACGGCCTTCAATCGTGACACATCCATACAGCCTTCAAACATGACACATCCATACAATCTTCAATCATGACACATCCATACGGCCTTCAATCATGACACATCTATACGGCCTTCAATCATGACACATCCATAGAGCCTCCAATCATAACACATCCATACAGCCTTCAATCATGACACATCCATACATTATTAATTATCACTGTACGACAACGGTCATAGGCTCCCCAAGCTTGATATTTCTTGTTTGATCTAGTATAATAAAAAAGATCATTTTGAAAAACAAATCTATAAATTTTGTTATATGAAATTGAAAAGTGTACGTGTTGTTTTCACTTGTATTTGGTGTTTTAAGGCTTAGAAATGTCTTGATTTAATTCAGTTTATAAATTAACATGTGAAACCAATACCATGATGTTGATTGGCCTTCTTTTGTTGACATTGGTGTGTGTGTGTGTGTGTGTGTCCATGTGTGTGTGTGTGTGTGTCCGTGTGTGAGTGTCCGTGTGTGTGTGTGTTCGTGTGTGTGTGTGTGTGTGTTTGTGTGCGTGTGCGTTTGTTAGTGTTTTTGTGTGTATGTATGTTTGTCCGTGTGTGTGTGTGTGTGTGCCTGTGTGTTGCGTGTGCGTGTGCCTGTGTGTTTTGTGTGCATGTCTATCTGTGTGTATGTGTGTATGTGTGTGTATGTATGTGTATGTGTGTATATGTGTGCATGTGTGTATGTGTGTGTGTGTGTGTGTGTGTGTGTGTGTGTGTGCCTGTATGTTGTGTGTGCATGTGTATATATGTGTATATGTGTATGTGTGTGTGCATGTGTATATATGTGTATTATGTGTGTATGTATGTGTGTGTATATGTGTGTATGTATGTGTGTATTTGTGTGTATGTGTGTATGTGTATGCGTGTGTGTGTGTGTGCATGTGTGTGTGTGTATGTATGTGTATGTGTGTATGTGTGTGTATGTGTGTATCTGTATGTGTGTGTCTGTGTGTCTGTGTGTGTGTGTGTGTGTGTGTGCGTGTGTGTATGTCTTGGAGGATACGATTTCTAATTATAACTAGATGGCAGACTTGATTTATTCTCAGTGTGTTTTAGAGCAAATTAAACATTTGAAATACAGAGCTTAGTTGATTGATATACCAGTGGTGTGATGTACTTTCTTCAAAGTTGTGTCGCATCAACATATTTTAATATTGTGTGTATGTGTGCATGATTGCGTGTGTGTGTGTGTGTGTGTGTATGTGTGTGTGTGCGCGCGAGCCTGTGCGTGTGTTTGCATTGTTAACTATATAATGTTATTTGATATGTTTATTCTCCAACATGTTTTGATAATAAGTGTTTGGGTAAGTATTTTCAGTAAATTCGTTCTTATGTTGTAGATCTCCAGGTTTTACGCCATAAGCTATCTGTCAGAAGCTTACCGTGATTGTCAAATTACAGAGTTCAAGTTAGTAATCATTTTACATTTCATCTACAGCGACTTGTACGAACTTTTATAATGTCAAATTACAGAGTTCAATTTAGCAATCATTTTACATTTCATCTACACCGACTTGTACGCACGTTTATAATGTCAAATTACAGAGTTCAATTAGTAATCATTTTACATTTCATCTACAGCGACTTGTACACATGTTTATAATGTCAAATTACAGAATGTAAATACATGTAAGTAATCATTTTACATTTCATCTACAGCGACTTGTATGTACTTTTATAATGTCAAATTACAGTTCAAGTTTGTAATCATTTTACACTTCATCTACAGCGACTTGTACGCACTTTTATAATGTCAAATTACAGTTCAAGTTTGTAATCATTTTACACTTCATCTACAGCGACTTGTACGCACTTTTATAATGTCAAATTACAGAATGTAAATAAGTAATCATTTTACATTTCATCTACACCGACTTGTACGTACTTTTATAAAGTCAAATTACAGAGTTCAAGTTTGTTATCATTTTACGTTTCATCTACAGAAAGAAAGAAAGAAGTGTTTTATTTAACGACGCACTCAAGTTTCATCTACAGTGACTTGTACGCACTTTTGTAACAATTAAAATTTGTTTGCAGTGAGCATCCTGATGCTGTCAAATTCTTCATAGCCTTTGAGACGGGACTGTTCCCGGAGCTACAGGGGGACATTCTACAAATTCTGGAGTCGCAGGCGCCCAAGTCTAACATATCGGGCTACACCGTGCTGAACATAGGCGACCTGCATCTGATCTGGTCCAACTTCGATTACTGGCTGAAGCCGCCGGAGAAGTTTAGCACGGTGTACAGGTGGACGTCCACGCCAGTGGTGGAGTCAACCGAGACAGTCACGTTTTCTACACCGATGCCAACTACGACAGAATGTAAGACTGGGTTGTGGGGTGGGGTTTTTTCGTGTGCGCGATTATTAACGTACCCGATGGTGGTGTAGAACGTGGTATTCTATTTCTATTTTATTATTATTATTATTATTATTAATATTATTATTATATACATATATATATATATATATATATATATATATATATATATATATATATATATATATATATATATATATATATATATATATATATATATATATATATATATAGTCAAACTTGTCCTAGGGGCCACCTGTAATCAGCAGTCACCTGCCTTAAGCGGCCACTTTTTTCCTCCCAAACGATTTATAATGTAAATGCACCTGTAATAAGCGGTCACCTGTCTAACGCGGCCAGCGGCCACCCAAATACTAGTACTCATTAAGTCCCGATATCTCTACTGTGTATCAATTAAGAAAGTCTGACTTTGCAATGCATCTAATTGCCTCTGGGCAGGCTGCGCTTGACATTTGTAGTTTCGCTTACTATGACAATACACCGCATGAAGTAGGAATTAAATAATTCAGTGGAAAAAGAAAACAAACTTGTTGAGAACGGTTAATTTAATACATTCTATTTGCATTATTTCTGAAAGAGACATGTTATAAGTTGATTTATAGTCAACTGTGAAGCACACATCCGTTGAAATAAGAAACAACAACAAATGTTTTAAAGACTATATATGTCGCAACCTGTAATCAGCGGTCACCTGTCTTATGCGGCCACTTTTATCTACTCCCTTGTGTGACCGCTTAAGACAGGTTTGACTATATATACATATTTTTAGTCTCCTACTGGTCCAACCGGTGGGGATTATAGGTTTCTTCTCTGTCCTGTCTATCTGTCTGTCTGTCTGTCTGTCCCACATATAGTTTACCAGATGTGTTTGTGTTCGTACAATGCGTTATGATAGTGAGCTGAAATTTTGCGTCTAGCTTTATTGTGTACTGTTACAGACCAGGTTTGACTTTCATGGCGATTTGCCCATGGCCCTTGAACTTAGGAGATTATGCGGAACATTTGCGGGGTCCGGTAGGGAACATGTTTTGTTTTAGTGATCATCTCAAACTGGTTCTTGGGTTTTTGTTGGTGGTGGGTTTTTTGTTTTATAAATTTCGTGTCCGACAGTCTCCTAAAATAAGCTTCATAGTAAAGGGTACTCAATATAATATACTCAACAAACCACACCATACCACTCCACACCACACCACACCATACCACTCCACTCCACTCCACACCATACTACACCACACCACACCACACCATACCACTCCACACCACACCACACAATACCACTCCATACCACACCACACCACACCATACCACTCCACACCACACCACACCACACCACACCATACCACTCCACTCCACTTCACACCATACTACACCACACCACACCACACCATACCACTCCACACCACACCACACCACACAATACCACTCCATACCACACCACACCACACCATACCACTCCACACCACACCACACCATACCATATCACTCCACACCACACCACACCATACCATACCACTCCACACCATACTACACCACACCACTCCACACCACACCACACCACACCACACCACACCACACCACTCCACACCACACCTCACCTGACAACAAACCACACCACGCCATACCACACCACACCACACCACACCACACCTGACAACAAACCACACCACTCCACACCACACCAGAATACAAACCACACCATACCACTCCACACCACACCACACCATACCAATCCACTCCACTCCACACCATACTACACCACACCACACCACATCATACCACTCCACACCACACCACACAATACCACTCCATACCATACCACACCACACCATACCACTCCACACCACACCACACCATACCATACCATACCATACCATACCATACCATACCACTCCACACCACACCACACCATACCACACCACTCCACACCATACTACACCACACCACACCATACCACTCCAATTCACACCATACTACACCACACCACTCCACACCACACCACTCCACACCACACCATACCACACCTCACCACACCACACCACACCATACCACTCCACACCACACCATACTACACCATACTACACCACTCCACACCACACCTGACAACAAACCACACCACGCCATACCACACCATACCACACCACACCACATCACACCACACCCCACAACTCCACACCACACCACTTCACACCTGACAACAAACCACACCACTCCACTTCACACCACACCAGAATACAAACCACACCACACCACTACAAACCACACTACGCAACACCACACCACTCCACACCACACCACGCCAGAATAAAAACCACACCACACCACTTCAAACTACACCACGCCACACCACATCACACCACACCACACCATTCCATACCGCACCACACCAGACTACAAACCACACCACACCACGCCACACCACACCAATCCACACCACACCACACCACTCCATACCACACCACACCAATCCACACCACTCCATACCACACCACACCACATCACACCACACGAGACTACAAACCAAACCAGACTACAACATTAACAATACCGCGTGATCGATTTTGTGCGTGCATCACTGATCAGAACTCACTGACATAATAATGATAACATTAGGAAACCCCAAAAGGCTACAAGCCATTATTTAATTTTGTTGAGTATGTTTTTTTATGTTATGCACTTTACGGTACTGATGGTGGATAAACAGAAAAAAACCCAGAATGCTTGGGTAATCGTTTCTAGCATTTAAAATTGACTTTAATCATAATTTGATGTCATTAACCGCAAGATGGAATTAAAAAAACATACCATTAACTGAAATTAAAGCTTGCATTTAAAAGGTCAAGCTGCGTTATATGTGTTATATGTGGCCCGAGGTAGTTTTTTGCTAAATTGGTGTCAGTTAGCCTATATATATAATTATGGTACACGTCTGCAGTGTCCTTTATATGATACTTTAAATTTCCCCGATAAAGTTTTACACTGATAAATATAGTGCTGTCCATCATTTGCGGGAGGAAACCCGCTGTCGCCACTTCATGGGCTACTCTTTTCGATTAGCAGCAAGGGATCTTTTATATGCACCATCCCATAGAAAGGATAGTACATACCACGGCCTTTGATGTACCAGTCGTGGTGCATTGGCTGGAGTCATCATGCTTAGATATGTTTGTCTTTCTAAAACTAATGTTTATCCAACTGACTATCTTTATACAAAATATAAGTATTTTTAATACATTTTATGCTTCTTGTTTTCCTCACGAACATTAATGGGGGTTTTTTTTTTTCTGTTTGTTTTTTCCAGTTATTTACGAGATAAAGCTGAAGTTTAAGGTGCTCAACATACGCTACACGTTCGACCTCAAGAACATCAACTCACTGACATTTAGACGTCACCAACAGCTGTCGTGTGATGACGTAATTATCATTATTTTCCATATGGTTCAACATAACCGAGTTAATAATAATCATACGAAGCACATGTGTAAAAACAAGTGTAATGACGTAATTTTCGGAAGCGACGTCATGACATGACATTGCTTCTCCAGTCCTAGCTCAGACTCTGTGTGCATTTGAAATATGACGTCATTTCGTCGTCTCCTTTTTGTTGTGGCTGAAACATTTTGAGTCGGGTCTTGTTATTCATAAAGAAAACAACAATAATAATATGGATAATAAAGAAATTATTACACCCGCGTGTGAGTCGTACTGATTTTACGAAACTCGTGTCAGGATTCATGTATTACCCTCGCTCTCGCTCGGGCAATACAAAAATCCTGACACTCGTTTCGTAAAATCAGTACGACACACAAGTTTCTATAATAATCTCTATTACTTACATCAGGGATCGAAATACTGCCGTCCTGACCTGGTTTTTTTTTCCCAGTCAACCTCACCATTGTTCGTGGGATGTTTTTGCCTGCCGACCCGAAAGGACCAGCAATTAATTTGCGTTTATACTCAATGATCATGTTTGGTCCGGCAGATTTTATATTCGGTTTTGTAGCTTACAGACCGAACATCCGGCGGGAATTTCAACCAATTTCGACCCCTGTATATTAATGTTATATCAAAGTTTATTTTACTTGCATATCATCTTTTGCTAGAATTCATGTAAAAAAGTAAATATTAGCTGGACAATTTTAAAGAATATATTGCAAATATATGCATTATCCCTTGCTTTACAGTTGCATGTTGTAGTCTCCATATGTATTTGTCTTGTACCACGTTATACAATAAATCTATACAAATTGCACACTTTTTAAACCTCACCTGTAACACCACTTAAGGGTGTGGTACAAGTCAGTTACCACATATAAGCTTATACATGGTAATACATAAAGAATAATACATGAGTGGTCGTTACATACCATTTATCTCACAACGAGTTGTCTATCTAACGAGCGAAAGCGAGTTTGATACGTTTTCAAACAACGAGTTGTAAGATGAATGGTATCTGACGAGCGACAGCGAGTTTGATATATGTTTTCAAACAACGAGTTGTAAGATAAATGGTATCTAACGGACACAAATGTTGTATTCTATTTCTTACATATCCTGAAAAACCTGGTTTTAAGCAAATTTTAACATCTTTTTCGACTAAAAGTTATTAACAGCCCTTGCACTTAGCGTTACAGACAGATGATTGTCAGGTTAACTATACGTCACAGGGTAATCGATTTCGATCGTGCTGTTTTTTTCATTGGATGTATGGCATCGGTAACCTGGTCATCACATAGGAGTAGCCAGTCGTATGTCTTGAACTCGTTAACACACATACATGTGTAAACTAGTATGTGTTAAAAAAAGTTACGAATTATGTTCTCACCAACGGGTGTGTGAGAAATGTTTTTTTTGCACACTTTCGATGTTTTGATTGACAGCAGATACACCCTCATGCTGTCATTCTCGGGCCTATCGTGTGTCAATCAAATCATCGAAATAGTGCAATAAGCCATGCATGCCATGAGTAAGTTTATGTGGTAAATTTAAGTTATCATCATGCAGTCAAGTATTATTTTTATTTATTTTTATCTTAACATCTTGCATATTCGTATTTCAGATATCAGCGTTGCTTCTAGCGCAGCCCAAGAAGTACGCAGGATTCAAAGGCTGCAGAATCGACAAATTCCAGTACGTATACCAGGACCCGTTCTAGCGGGGAGCTAGGGAGCAACTGTCCTCCCTCCCCCGAAACCCCTTTCGCGTGCTGTAACCTCACCGTGGTGCAGGGGTGTAACATTCTCGTTGAGAATGGCCAATACAGCACAAATCCCCTCGTTTTCTTCGGAATACAATTAAGATTTTGAATAAAAGTCAGTATCTATCTGTGATATTTATATTTTTGCACAGTTCTTTACACTGTTTTAAGTTAAATCTTGAATTTTTATATTGATGTTGATCATCACTTTATTTGTTTGCATTACCATAGTTTGACCCCAATAGCCGATGTATTTTTCGTGCTGGGGTGTCGTTAACCATTCATTCATTCATTCATTCCCTTCCCCGAAAATACAAAAAGTTGCCTTTTTAGTTTACGTCTGCCACGTTCCCAGTTTTTTTGTTTTACTAGGTTCCGTTCTTAATCCAGTAACATTGCTTGCAAACATAAATCTGACCTCGTCCACATGTTGGGCGGGACGTAGTCCCGTGGTAAGGCGCTCGCTCGATGCGCGGTCGGTCTAGGATCGATCCCCGTCGGTGGGCCCACTACGCTATTTCTTGTTCCAGCCAGTGCACAACGACTGGTATATCAAAGGTCGTGGTATGTACTACCCTGTCTGTGGGATGGTGCATATAAAAGATTCCTTGCTGCTAATCTAAAAGAGTAGCCCATAAAGTGGAGACAGCGGGTTTCCTCTCTCAATATCTGTGTGGTCCTTAACCATATGTCTGACGCCATATAACCGTAAATAAAATGTGTTGAGTGCATCGTTAAATAAAACATTTCTGCCTTCGTTCACACATATTGCCAATACCGCGTGTATGGGAGGGTACCAACTAACAACTAACCCACTGTCCTGGACAGAGAGCCCAGATTTGCTGAGGTGTGTGCCCAGGACAGCGTGCTTGAACCTTAATTAGATATAGGCACGAAAATAAGTTAAAATGAAATATGGGAGGGTTTCGGAGTTTACTCTCCCCCCCCCCCCCCCTTGTTCATTTAAGCAAATTTTCCTTTTTATTTAATATATTTTCCGGGAGAGCATCACCCTATAAACTTCGCTCGCTACAGTCTAAACCGGCCTCGGTGGCGTAGTGGTTAAGCCATCGGGCTAAAGGCTGGTAGGTACTGGGTTCGCACCCAGAGCGAGGTATAACGACTTAATGGGTAGCTGTAAGGCCACTACACCGACTTCTCTCTCACAAAACCACTAACCATCAACTCTCTGTCCTGGACAGACAGCCCAGATAGCTGAGATGTGTGTGCTCAGGACAGCGTGCTTTAACCTCAATCGGATACAAGCACAGACATAGGTACAGACAAGACTGAACCCTCCCCTGCTAAACGTTCTGCACTTTCGTGCTTATATCCAATTAAGGTTCAAGCACGCATACACCTCAGCTATCCGGGCTGTCTTTCCAGGACAGTGGATTTGTTGTTAGTTGGTCAGTGGTTTGTGAGAGAGAAGAGGGTGTAGCGGCCTTACACCTACCCATTGAGCCCTTAAGAACTCGCTCAGGGTCGGAGCCGGTACCGGGCTACGAACCTGTACCTACCAGCCTCTAGTCCGATGGCTTAACCACCGCACCACCCTCCCCTGCTAAACGTTCTGCACACGCGCATCATTAAGATATTATATTAGCATATCTCCTGCGATATCAAATTCAAATTCTTTATTACTTTAAGTTTTAACAACTTATCAGCATTATACAAACATAAACATAAAATAAATAAATAATGTACAAGATAATGGTGGAGAGTGGTTGACCTTATTGAATACATAATATATACATACATACACACGCACGCACGCACACACGCACATACACATACACACACACATACACATACACACACACATACACACACACACACACACACACATATATATATATATATATATATATATATATATATATATATATATATATATATATATATATATATATATATTACCCCAGCGGTCACTCATAACAGGAAAAATATTTTCCATATTTTCTCAGTGAGAAATATTCTGCATTGGTTTAACGAACAATACTATTGGACAATTTGACGCTTACAAACCAATGACTTTGTCGGTACTAAATATGACGTCATTACGATTTGATAAACCCAAAACGACGTCATGTAGTTTAAAGCGTTTACGGGTCTCTGTTTTTGGTGTTAAATTAATAACAAAATGTCATTTCAATGCAATTCATTATAGAGTTTGAAGCAGAATAAAGAGAACTTGTGGGGTTTTTTAATTATTTATGAACGTGATTAAATTACAACATTATAGTAATTCTCAGAACAGTGCGTATTTAGTGGTTTACATCATTTCTATACAGGTTGGCCTTCGTGCATGTGTGTGGAAAATAAAGGTTTTTAGAAAAAAAATAGCTGAGGTAATAAATACAATAACAAACTCGGTTCCAGTTATTATCAAGTTTATGTCCCTCGTGAAATAATTTTCATTTGTCACTCGCTAAAGCTCGTGACAACTGGAAATTATTTCGCTCGGGACATAAATTTGATAATAACTGGTAACTCGTTTATTATCCTCTCTCTCTCTCTCTCTCTCTCTCTCTCTCTCTCTCTCTCTCTCTCTCTCTCTCTCTATATATATATATATATATATATATATATATATATATATAACTAATTCAAAATATCAGTTTTACTAATTAATATATTATTTGGCTATATGTCATTATTAAGCATATGCCAGAGGTAAAGTATACATTTATGCTACCAGGTGCAGGTTCTGTATTGTACAGCGTTAAACAATTTATTCCAATAATTTATTTCTTACATTATTTGCTCGTACTAAATATTTCCCGAGGTTATTAAGTTCTTTAATATTGCCAGTACTTAGAAGTTGAATAAGTTTAAAAACGCTTGGATATCAGACTGAAATAGCCTAATTACTAATAGCAGTGCGATCCGTTTGATGTGTGTTATCAGACTCGTCATCAAAAGCACACCGCCCGGGTATTACAATGCAGTTGTATGGTTTAACGAACAATACTATTGGACAATTTGACGCTTACAAACCAATGACTTTGTCGGTACTAAATATGACGTCATTACGATTTGATAAACCCAAAACGACGTCATGTAGTTTAAAGAGTTTGCGTTTACGGGTCTCTGTTTTTGGTGTTAAATTAATAACAAAATGTCATTTCAATGCAATTCATTATAGAGTTTGAAGCAGAATAAAGAGAACTTGTGGGGTTTTTTAATTATCTATGAACGTGATTAAATTACAACATTATAGTAATTCTCAGAACAGTGCGTATTTAGTGGTTTACATCATTTCTATACAGGTTGGCCTTCGTGCATGTGTGTGGAAAATAAAGGTTTTTAGAAAAAAAATAGCTGAGGTAATAAATACAATAACAAACTCGGTTCCAGTTATTATCAAGTTTATGTCCCTCGTGAAATAATTTTCATTTGTCACTCGCTAAAGCTCGTGACAACTGGAAATTATTTCACTCGGGACATAAATTTGATAATAACTGATAACTCGTTTATTATCCTCTCTCTCTCTCTCTCTCTCTCTCTCTCTCTCTCTCTCTCTCTCTCTCTCTCTCTCTCTCTCTCTCTATATATATATATATATATATATAACTAATTCAAAATATCAGTTTTACTAATTAATATATTATTTGGCTATATGTCATTATTAAGCATATGCCAGAGGTAAAGTATACATTTATGCTACCAGGTGCAGGTTCTGTATTGTACAGCGTTAAACAATTTATTCCAATAATTTATTTCTTACATTATTTGCTCGTACTAAATATTTCCCGAGGTTATTAAGTTCTTTAATATTGCCAGTACTTAGAAGTTGAATAAGTTTAAAAACACTTGGATATCAGACTGAAATAGCCTAATTACTAATAGCAGTGCGATCCGTTTGATGTGTGTTATCAGACTCGTCATCAAAAGCACACCGCCCGGGTATTACAATGCAGTTATGTCATCTTCCATGACTGTCTAGACCCGCAGTACTCATTATTCTAACTTGAGGCAGAAAAGGGTGTGACACAACAGAAGGGTGTATGTCCTGATGGGCAAATTGTCTATTAATCTTAAATAATTTTTAAAGATACGAGCTATTTTCAAATCGAAAGAGATTGCTGAATAACATTATTTCAAATGTGGTAATTTTGTACCCCAAACCATGGTTTACGGCAATGGATAATGCTAAAATATACTTAGTAACACCCATACAATTGAAATAAATCAAAATGAATCATTTATGGCTGTCAAATAATTATTTATTGCACGAAACTCCAGTATCGTCATTTTAGCCTTTTGGCAGCCAATCGAAAACCATAAATGGGCTTTGCTGAGTAAACGTACTTAACCTGGAGGTGTTACAGCAACGTTTTCTGACGGTGTTGGCATATAGAACAAGAAAATTAGAGTTAACTCTATAAAAGTCATGTACACGAACTACACCTCCCTCCCTCCCTCCCTCCCCCCCCCCCCCACCCACCCCACCTCCACCCCCGAGCCAGGGCTATTTAGGTAAAAAAATGGGATATAGCAAAAATAATATTATCCATGAATTTATCACGGGTATCGACGACTAGAACTAGTTACAGTTATCTGTCTACTCTCCATTTTTGTGTATGTCTTAAATTAAAGTTAAAATTAAAATTTATCAATTTTAAATTAAAATGTTTTTATCGTCGTCGATTTGTCTCTCGGCAAAACCATCCACCGTCACTTCAGGCAAAACTGGTTATCAGAGGCGCATCTAGGGGGAGGGGGTCAGGGGCCCGGGGCCCGGGGCCCGGGGCCCGGAGCCCCTAACTTTTGCGACAGTTATAATTTCATTATATATATATATATATTTTTTTTAATTTTACGATCCCATTCCAAACCTCCCCCAGAGTTCCCTTGGCATTCTGCCTTGTGTCATTAGATTTTCTGTATCCGCCGCTGGTAAGGGCAGGACGTAATCCAGTGGTAAAGCGTTCGCTTGATGCGCGGTCGGTTTGGGATCGATCCCCGTCAGTGGGCCCATTGGACTATTTCTCGCTCCAGCCAGTGCACCACGACTGATATATCAAAGGCCGTGGTATGTGTTATCCTGTCTGTGGGATGGTGCATATAAAAGATCCCTTGCTGCTAATCGAAAAGAGTAGCCAATGAAGTGGTGACAGCGGGTTTCCTCTCTCTATATCTGTGTGGTCCTTAACCATATGCTCGACACCATATAACTGTAATTAAAATGTGTTGAGTGCGTCGTTAAATAAAACATTGCCATCCACCACTGGATATAACTAATCCTCTTCTCTTCTCTTTTTTGTTTGTATACTAGTATTTTGCTTCTCAAACTTGATGAGTAACGGGTGGGGGGGGGGGGGGGGGGGGGGGGGGAACTACTTTTTATACACAAATGAAACACTATACAAATTAGACCCTAAGATGTGTATGCTGTTTTTTGGAGTAAAAAAAAATTCAGATTCTAAGAGGGGCAACTCTCTCTCTCTCTCTCTCTGTCTCTCTCAGTCTCTCTCGCTCTCTCTCTCTCTCTCTCTCTCTCTCTCTCTCTCTCTCTCTCGCTCTCTCTCTCTCTCTCTCTCTCTCTCTCTCTCTCTCTCTCTCTCTCTCTCTCTCTCTCTCTCTCTCTCTCTCTCTTTAAACATCGAAATAGCCACATGTTAAGACACTAACAACCCTAACTTAAAACGTTTAACATGATCTCACGTAACATTAAAGGGACATTCCTGAGTTTTCTTCAATTTTTAAGATGTTATCGACTGTAATTATATATTTTCTACATAAAATGTTAGTGGCTGTATATTAAACTTGTTTCTGATATTTGTACTGCGTTAAATTTCATTTTATTTCCTAAAATATACTTGTTTCGTACGTACGAAATTATTTGAAGACAAAATCCAGTTTGGGCTTCTTACAAATATTTAGACGACCAGAAACACATTGAATATACAGAGACTGATATTCTAAACAAGAAAATATATTTAATATCCAAGTTTAATCGTAGAAATATTTTATTTTTCGGAAACATCTTACAATACAGCAAACTCAGGAATGTCCTTTTAAGTCAGATATCAACAATCATAGTTAAAAACTTTACAATGATCTCACGTATCACTAACCACATGCCTCTTCGTTCCAGGCCCGAGCCTCTGCGCGTGTACTTCAGCCTGGTGTTCAGCGACCAACAGGCGGACGAGACGAGCCAGAGGGTGGAGGCTCTCCTCGTGGAGGTGGCCGACAGGGAGAACTTCTACGACATGGTGGCGCTGCAGGTGGGCGACCTCGTCATCGCCGTCGAGAACTTCACCGTGCATCACAACGGCACTCTCAACATCAGCGTCACCACGCCGGCTGTTAAATATGGTGAGCATGTTAAATGACTGGGTGCATATGCGTCAGCGGGTGGATGGGGGGGGGGGGAGAGAGGGGCGGCGAGTTGAGCCTAGCATTAAAAGCCCCCTGCTCTAAGGATTTTTTATTTTTTAAATATATTTTCCGAGCGAGTATGACAGGACACCCTATAGTTAGTTCAATCACCCTACAACAATGTTTTTAGTAAATAATTTCATTTTGGTTTGACGTACGAAGATAAGTAAAAGTGTTTGGAAAATTGAAAAAAAAAGCCAACTATTTTTTGATGTAATTTACACGCACCTGTGATGAAAGTTAATAATGACACTACGTCGGGATTCAAATGGAGTATGGGGTGGGGTGGGCAGTGCCGGATTTATAAGGGGGCAAAGGGGGCAATTACCTCGCCCCCCCCCCCTGCAAGAGGCTTCCACCCCAGACTAAGGACTTCCTTTATAAAAAAAAAACCATGTAATAATTATAAAATTAGTTCATTTTTTATTTTTCATGTAATTTAATTGGTATGATGAGGTCCCCCCGAACCTGAACACCCCCCCCCCCCCCCCCCCCCCGCGAGCGCTTTACCACTGTGCTACGTCAACGCCTCCATATTAAATGAATATAGGGGACAATATTTCAAAATCTTCTGTAACCGGAAGTTGGTTCACGTGTTTTTTTACCTGGATAAAGCTGGGTTTATACTTTTGACGCCGTCACCCGCTGTGATACGCTAGTATACGGCCGCAGCCGGTGGCTGCCGGCGTTCGCTAGCACATAGGTTTATACTTTAAACGTCAGCGAGCACTCTCCGTAAAACGGCGCATATCGGCATAAACATTTCCATTCCAATTGCGTTGAACTTTCAAGATGTGCGCTTGTAAACGCCGGCAATTCAACCAATCAGAAGTAGCCACGTCATTCCACAACACATATAATAGTGAGTTTTACTCGTTTACTCGGTTTACTGATTCTCTGATTGGTTTTTTTCCCGTCCCAACCATTGCTCCAGAACTGGACAAAGGCCGTGGTATGTTTTATCCTGTTTTTGGGATGATGCATATAAAATATCCCTTGCTACTAATAAAAAAATGTAGCGGGTTTCCTCTAAAACTGTGTCAGAATGACCATTATGTTTGACGTCCAATAGCCGATGATTAAACAGTCAATGTGCTAAGTGGCGTCGTTAAACAAACTTTACTTTTAAGTATAACTGTTGCATTAGCATGTATGTCAGCCATCGTATCATCTGGTAAAATCGTAAAATTAAAATATCTACGTGGAGCCTTGAAAATAGGTTTGCGTCTGCAAGCGTTGATTTACACTTGGGACAATCCGCGATCATGTCTGCCGGCAATCGCCAGCTGATGCCAAGCGTATGCTTCCGTATTGTGGCGGGTGACGGCCTCAAAAGTATAAACTCAGCTTAAGCGATTGTTTGTTTACGTTAATTATATTTGCAAAACCAGTGAGTTTCCCAATCCCAACACACCTGTAGTATAATTTTGTGCTCTAACTACATTCAAAATGTATTTTAATCTTACAAATTTATTTTGCCATGCGATCGTATATTTTTACTTCAGTTTTTGGAAAACATGAATATAACAGTTTGCCGCGTAACTCACTGATCGTTTGCGTTAATTTGAAGTTGCGTAACATGCACGCGAACGGAACGATGGGTGAAAGTAAATAAAGACACTGCATTAGGTTTAGTTACGGGTCCAAAAAAAAATCCGAAACAAACAATCATAGAATTTGCAAATGCCTCTGTTTTAGGCCTGGAAACTCATGGACTTTTAGATGTATTACAGGAACAAATGAAACCTGTTTGATAGTTTCCCCCTATATTTCGTGCATTTTAACTACAAGTCCGTAATTTCATGGGTTGTTTGTAGATTATGAATAGTACTTTGTTGAGACAGATTCATTTTTGAATCAAATACCAAACCATACATGAGAGTTTTATAAGTAGATATGACTCGAACGGAGTCGGAGGAAACGACAGTAATTGGCGTAGCCGTGGGGTGGGGGAATCGCTTTTGTTTCCTGCCACCTTTTATATGTGCTTGGCGCTACATAGCACGACTTATAGGCAGAGTAGTTGCCACTATGATTATAAAAAAAATAATAATAATAATAAAAATAAATAAATCAGGGCCCGTTCCACGAAGCATAAGGTAGCTATACACTTAAGGTGATCTTAGGGCTAGGATCGCTTTGTGGAACATGGCTCAGTAATGGGCTTTAGTTGCAGTATTTCCTAAATAGTTCATAATCTCAAGTGAATGCCACCATCTTATTATTAAAAGAAAATATTCAATACTTTAATTTTTTAAATAATGATGTCATGTTTTTGTCAATTCTGTAATGTTCCTTTATGTATCATTTCCAGATGCCATTTTGTACAACTACACGTTTTACATCTACGAACGTAACTTCACTGACGAATTGCAAGATGAGTCTTCACAGATTTATAGAACAGTGACCGACAGCTTCTGTCTGGGTGTAAGTGTTGATAAAACTATAATCATAGTGGTTAAAGGGACATACCCTAGTTTTTAAACACTAAGGCATATTGTTTACTATTATAGCCGTGTTTGATAACTGAAATCATACTTTTCTTGGATTTTATGGTTTAGATTATCAATTTCCGTACATTCGAAGTGTTTTTAGACATCCTGGTGTTTTTAATATCACAAAATGCATTTCTCATATTTTTAAAAACGCACGTGCGTCTGAGAAGTAATAGTTATGGAGTCGAGTTTTTAATCTATTTTTTAGGGTATTTCACCATTTCAAAGTCACAGACTCATGTTTCACTCAATTGTAACTTTATCCAGATGTGTTACAGGTTTGTAGATTAACTAAACTTAGTGTTAGTTTCCACGGGTTGAAACTAGGGTATGTCCCTTTAACTAAACTTAGTGTTAGTTTCCACGGGTTGAAACTAGGGTATGCCCCTTTAAATTACGACAGTATGGCTGCAGTTGTGTAAAGATTCCTAAATTAAAGGAACTACTACTATACATATATGACATAAGAATTGCCTGCGGTATCCTTCTTGTGATAAATTCTGATTTATAAATTTACAAATACATCTATATATATAGGCCTGTTGGGCTATTTCTTGTTCCAGCCAGTGCCCCACTACTGGTATATCAACGGCCGTGGTATGTGCCATCCTGTTTGTGGGATGGTGCATATAAAAGATCCCTTGCTACTAATCGAAAAAATGTAGCGGGTTTCCTCTCTATGACTGTCAAAATGACGATATGTTTGACATCCAATAGCCGATGATTAATACATCAATGTACTCTAGTGGTGTCGTTAAACAAAACAAACAAACAGTATATACATAGACCCAGTCGATATGCTTTCTGTGTCCGTATGGATAACACTGTAGAGTGTGGACTCGAATATTTAATGACGTCAAACGCATGCAGTTTCTATGGCGTTGCCATGACGTTAAAGTTTCAGACTCTGTCAGAGTCTTCAATCTAGACTCTTCTAAAGGTTTTAAAGGCTGTTAGTCGGACATATCGTACAATGGCTGTGTACTAACGATAGTACCTTTAATTTTTGATAACGATTTAAAAGGAAAACATACCATTTGTTAACGGGACAGTCCTGAGTTTGCATCCATTGTAAGATGTTTGAGATAACAGTTTTGTTGGCGACTACTATTTCATACTAAATATATATTTTTTGTTTGGAATACCAGTGTCTGTATATCGAATGCGTTTGCGGTCGTATAGTAATGTTTGTAGCACTCAGTTTTTACTTTAATTCGTGATATATATTTTTTTGGGAGGTAAAATCCGGTTTGGGCTACTACAAGCATTAGGACAACAACAAACACCTTGTAAATACAGAGACTGATATTTTAAATAAGAAATGTATTTAATTTGTATGTTACGTCATCAAAAAGGCTCTATTGGTCGGAAACATTTTACAGTGATTGTAAACTCAGGACTGTCCCTTATTCATCGCAAGAACATGTATATGCATGTCGGTTTTTTTATATAAAAATGTTTTCATTTTCCAGATCAAGAACTACTACATGGCGAGTTATTTAAATGAACGATATTTTAGCTGCAACGTCAAAAGTTTTGGGTAAGTTGTAGTTAAACAACTGTAATATCGAGCAGTTTATTTTTTGTCTGATTTAAATGGCTTTGAAAGGTGCTCTAAAATGTAAAGATATTCACCTTCCAGAATAAGAAATTATTTTTATTTTGTTTCAGGAAATATTTATTAAATGAAATAATTTATAAATGTAAAAAGACTCTCTGTAGGTAAAATATGTTTGTTCAACACTAACCAACCCCCCCCCCCCCCAAAAAAAAAAAAAAAAAAAAAAAAACCCGGTCATATTGTTGATAATGGTTATATTATTATCACTGAGTTAATTGTCCACTTTTTAAGCTTTTCTCTAAATTTCTGTTCAGATAAGAATCATTTTGACATGGATATCCCGAAATAAAGGCCACATTGACGTGAACAACCCTGCTTAATATCTAGCTTAGTCATTTGGTGAACTCTGTAACTTGAGATTGTTAATGTAATACCTGTAACGTGCAACCCACACGAACATGCAGGTTTCCCAAAAGAGATTGCTGGAGGCGCACAATATATCAATGTGTGCTTTCTTTAAACCATTAAACCACTTCATTAAAATGTTGCGAGAGGGAAGATTAATTCGATACACGATCGTTCATAGGTCGAACTGTCCATGTACAGGTTCCTTCAATTTATGCATTTTAATATACGATGATATGAAAGCAAATGCATTGGTGAATAATATATATTTTGTGAAACCAACATGTCAAGAAATACTGTCGTTTTAGTAGAACTCTAGAATTGCTCTGAATGAGACTTATTTACCAGGTTCCTTCAATTTATGTATTTTAATACACGATGAGATTATAGCAAATGCATTGGTGGATAAAATATTAAAACACTCTTTTCATAAATAAATTAACAAGAAACGAAATACTGTCCTTTTAGCAAAAGTCTAGAATTGTTTTGAATGAGACTTATTTTCCAGGTTCCTTCCATTTATGCTTTTTAATATACGATGAGATGATAGTAAATGCATTGGTGAATAAAATATTGAAACAAATAAATTTACAAGAGGACCATCATGTCACGAAATACTGTCCTTTTATTAGATGTCTAGACTCTGTCTGAATGAGTTTATTTTATGGTGGGGTTTTTTTACCTGAGTTTTATTAAGTGTTTACTTTAGACTCTTTATTTTCATTCATATCAATTAATATGTCAGAGAGACCAGGGTGTTTTACTTTCCATTTACCTAGTGTTTGTATGTATTCCTACATTGTATGTATTGCTACATTGTACGTATTCCTACATTGTATGTATTCCTACATTGTATGTATTACTACATTGTATGTATTACTACATTGTATGTATTCCTACATTGTATGTATTCCTACATTGTATGTATTCCTACATTGTATGTATTGCTACATTGTACGTATTCCTACATTGTATGTATTCCTACATTGTATGTATTGCTACATTGTATGTATTGCTACATTGTATGTATTGCTACATTGTATGTATTGCTACATTGTATGTATTGCTACATTGTATGTATTACTACATTGTATGTATTACTACATTGTATGTATTCCTACATTGTATGTATTCCTACATTGTATGTATTCCTACATTGTATGTATTCCTACATTGTACGTATTCCTACATTGTACGTATTCCTACATTGTACGTATTCCTACATTGTACGTATTCCTACATTGTACGTATTCCTACATTGTACGTATTCCTACATTGTACGTATTCCTACATTGTACGTATTCCTACATTGTACGTATTCCTACATTGTACGTATTCCTACATTGTACGTATTCCTACATTGTACGTATTCCTACATTGTACGTATTCCTACATTGTACGTATTGCTACATTGTACGTATTGCTACATTGTATGTATTGCTACATTGTACGTATTCCTACATTGTACGTATTCCTACATTGTATGTATTCCTACATTGTATGTATTGCTACATTGTATGTATTCCTACATTGTACGTATTCCTACATTGTATGTATTCCTACATTGTACGTATTGCTACATTGTATGTATTGCTACATTGTACGTATTACTACATTGTACGTATTACTACATTGTACGTATTACTACATTGTACGTATTCCTACATTGTACGTATTACTACATTGTACGTATTCCTACATTGTACGTATTCCTACATTGTACGTATTACTACATTGTACGTATTACTACATTGTATGTATTCCTACATTGTACGTATTACTACATTGTACGTATTACTACATTGTATGTATTACTACATTGTACGTATTCCTACATTGTACGTATTACTACATTGTATGTATTCCTACATTGTACGTATTCCTACATTGTATGTATTACTACATTGTATGTATTCCTACATTGTACGTATTCCTACATTGTACGTATTACTACATTGTACGTATTACTACATTGTACGTATTACTACATTGTATGTATTACTACATTGTATGTATTACTACATTGTATGTATTCCTACATTGTACGTATTCCTACATTGTATGTATTGCTACATTGTATGTATTGCTACATTGTATGTATTCCTACATTGTACGTATTGCTACATTGTATGTATTGCTACATTGTACGTATTACTACATTGTATGTATTGCTACATTGTACGTATTGCTACATTGTACGTATTGCTACATTGTATGTATTCCTACATTGTATGTATTCCTACATTGTATGTATTGCTACATTGTATGTATTGCTACATTGTATGTATTGCTACATTGTATGTATTGCTACATTGTACGTATTGCTACATTGTATGTATTGCTACATTGTACGTATTACTACATTGTATGTATTACTACATTGTATGTATTCCTACATTGTATGTATTCCTACATTGTATGTATTCCTACATTGTATGTATTCCTACATTGTACGTATTCCTACATTGTACGTATTCCTACAATGTATGTATTCCTACATTGTATGTATTCCTACATTGTATGTATTGCTACATTGTACGTATTCCTACATTGTACGTATTCCTACATTGTATGTATTGCTACATTGTACGTATTCCTACATTGTACGTATTCCTACATTGTACGTATTCCTACATTGTACGTATTCCTACATTGTACGTATTCCTACATTGTACGTATTCCTACATTGTATGTATTCCTACATTGTATGTATTCCTACATTGTATGTATTGCTACATTGTATGTATTCCTACATTGTACGTATTCCTACATTGTATGTATTCCTACATTGTAAGTATTCCTACATTGTATGTATTCCTACATTGTATGTATTCCTACATTGTATGTATTCCTACATTGTACGTATTCCTACATTGTATGTATTCCTACATTGTATGTATTCCTACATTGTACGTATTCCTACATTGTATGTATTCCTACATTGTATGTATTCCTACATTGTACGTATTCCTACATTGTATGTATTCCTACATTGTATGTATTCCTACATTGTACGTATTCCTACATTGTACGTATTCCTACATTGTATGTATTCCTACATTGTATGTATTCCTACATTGTATGTATTCCTACATTGTACGTATTCCTACATTGTATGTATTGCTACATTGTACGTATTCCTACATTGTATGTATTCCTACATTGTATGTATTCCTACATTGTATGTATTGCTACATTGTACGTATTCCTACATTGTATGTATTGCTACATTGTACGTATTCCTACATTGTATGTATTCCTACATTGTATGTATTCCTACATTGTACGTATCCTGTACGTATTCCTACATTGTATGTATACTGTAAGTATTCCTACATTGTATGTATTCCTACATTGTATGTATTCCTACATTGTACGTATTCCTACATTGTATGTATTCCTACATTGTATGTATTACTACATTGTATGTATTCCTACATTGTATGTATTGTTACATTGTACGTATTCCTACATTGTATGTATTCCTACATTGTATGTATTACTACATTGTATGTATTCCTACATTGTATGTATTCCTACATTGTACGTATTCCTACATTGTACGTATTCCTACATTGTATGTATTCCTACATTGTATGTATTCCTACATTGTATGTATTGCTACATTGTATGTATTACTACATTGTACGTATTCCTACATTGTATGTATTACTACATTGTATGTATTACTACATTGTACGTATTCCTACATTGTATGTATTACTACATTGTACGTATTCCTACATTGTATGTATTACTACATTGTATGTATTACTACATTGTATGTATTCCTACATTGTATGTATTCCTACATTGTATGTATTCCTACATTGTATGTATTCCTACATTGTATGTATTCCTACATTGTATGTATTCCTACATTGTACGTATTCCTACATTGTATGTATTACTACATTGTATGTATTGCTACATTGTACGTATTCCTACATTGTATGTATTACTACATTGTATGTATTCCTACATTGTATGTATTCCTACATTGTACGTATTCCTACATTGTACGTATTCCTACATTGTATGTATTCCTACATTGTATGTATTGCTACATTGTATGTATTGCTACATTGTATGTATTGCTACATTGTACGTATTACTACATTGTACGTATTACTACATTGTATGTATTACTACATTGTATGTATTACTACATTGTATGTATTCCTACATTGTACGTATTACTACATTGTACGTATTACTACATTGTATGTATTACTACATTGTATGTATTACTACATTGTACGTATTACTACATTGTACGTATTCCTACATTGTACGTATTCCTACATTGTACGTATTACTACATTGTATGTATTACTACATTGTACGTATTACTACATTGTACGTATTCCTACATTGTACGTATTCCTACATTGTATGTATTACTACATTGTATGTATTACTACATTGTATGTATTACTACATTGTACGTATTCCTACATTGTATGTATTCCTACATTGTATGTATTACTACATTGTACGTATTCCTACATTGTATGTATTACTACATTGTACGTATTACTACATTGTATGTATTACTACATTGTATGTATTTGTGTACGGTTGTTGTTTGGTAATATACTAGTATTAACCAATACTTGTGTAATATTTTGAATGTGCCAGTCCAAAAATAAAATTATTATTATTGTTGTTGTTGTTGTTGTTGTTGTTGTCGTCATCACCATCAGCATCATCATCATCAGCATCATAAATAATAATAATAATTATTATTATTATTATTATTATTATTATTTATAAAATAGAGACATTTAATATAATTCGAAACGGCCGCAATGTGTTAATTATAAAGTCTAAAATTCAGAATTCATAATACCAAAATTCAAACATCGGTTGCCTCTGGACAATAGAGTTATTAGAACAGCCGTAAGACCTAAAATAAGGCTAATATGTAATAACCCATTTAATAACATAATACAGACAGTTCATTCAGGTGTAGATTTTCATATATAATCATACAGTCACGATGTGTTAATTATAAACATCCCTGTCGGTGGGCTCATTGAGCTATTTCTCCTTCCAGTCAGAGTACCATGACTGGTATTTGAAAGGCCGTGGTATGTGCTATCCTGTCTGTGGGATGGTACATATAAAAGATTCCTTGCTACTAATAGAAAAATGTAGCGGGTTTCCTATCTATGACTATGTCCTAATGGCCATATATTTGATATCCCATAGTCGATTATTACTAAATCAATGTGCTCTAGTGGTATCGTTAAACAAAACAAACTTTTTTCTTCATTTTTAACTTCAGAAATCGACTGAATCCGTACATGAATGTGGACGTGGTCTTTGACGGAACCTACGACTACGGGTCGTCGATAGTGTTCGACGTCGTCAACGTCTCCGCCCCAGCGTTCAACGTCGGCGGCATTAGAATGATACGTGTGGGCAGTCTGCTGGTGTACGCAAAGCATCCTGGGACGGGTATACTGATACGATGGAGTGACGTCACCACGTCAGCGCCACCTGTTACAGAATTTCCAGGTTTGTTGTTCTTTCTCAGCCATTACTAATGAGAAGATCAAACCATAGCTCGAAATTCCCAAATTCATTTCTCCCCTTCCCTGTTTTTGTTTTAGGGTTGTTGTTTTGTTTTTGTTTTTTGTGTGTGTGTGTGTGGGGGGGGGTATTTGTTTTTTTAATCCCACATCCCTCTTTCCTTTCTCTCCTTTGACTTCCATCTCATTTCTTCCTGATTTGGCATCTCCTCGCAACTTCTGTCGCTGTCCACCTCCACATCCCAGTCCTTGTTTCTCCAACCGCGACAGGTGCTTGTCTCACGAGGCCATTCGTGCCACACACATGCCATTTCCCATCAGCTTTTAGCTGTAGACTTAGTCTGGCCACTTCGAAGAGTGTTCGGTGGTTACTTCTGGCGTTGCGAAGAGGCACTTGTAACGACCTGCTATACTCCCCTACCACCGGCGGTCGTTAGTTAGTGACGAGGGTCAGACCAGCTTAATTAGTAGCTGAGGACGAGGATGTCATCCCCTTCCCTGTATTGGTCAGAATTATCTGATGACGTTAGTGGATTGTGTCCACGACAGGCGTTCTGGAACAGTTCTCTGATGGAGGCATGCCAAACGTTACAAACCCACCCCCACCCAAAATGTATTTGGACATTGTTCGAGCATGTGGATAAATAATATTTAGACACTGAGATCAAGATCTGATTTGTTTTGACGTGTATTCGCCATTTAAAGTATGTGTTAGCTTTACATCTTTAAAGGGACATTCCTGTGTTTTCTGCAATTTTTACAATATACAGCCACTAATATATCATGCACAAAAATATATTTGATATGTAATTACAATCATTAAAAAGTCTCTGTTAGTCGATAACATCTTTAAAATTGCAGAAAACTCAGGAATGTCCCTTTAATACAAAGTCCTGTATGTTAATTCGATTGTTTGTTGGTAATATTCATGATATTTGTGATTGTAATTGTAACGAATTATTGGATTTTATTGTACGGATGTTCATTGTAAGTAATTATTTAAATTGATCCAACAGTTTGGTACATGGTTGTTATGTTTAAATATTGAGATATACAGTTTCATACAAATGGTATACATCGTGAAAAATACCTTTGAAAAGTGTTGCATTTATTAGCATTTATCAATATTAAAGGAGCATAATTAACTAAACTCTCGCAACTTTTGCGATCACACAGTGCCATGCAAAAACCCTGGAAAAGATGATGCGATGTTACTTAAGAGAGTTTAAGCGAGCTTTGTGAATAAGGCCACTGGTTATTTCAGTTATGCAATCACTATATGCTGTCAATCACTATAGGTAGTACTAAACTAAATAGCTTCCGGCTGGGTCAAAGCTCGAGGTGCACCCGAACTTTTGATAGAGCAGTTAATACCAGAAGTCCTGTGATTGGTGATAAATGCAATTTTATTTCAACTACTGCCACTGTGTCAGGTAGTCATGTGTTTGAAACATGTATGGGGTACTTGTAAAAACAAAATGTACTCAAATCGTGTGCGGAATGAGGGTAGTCATAGACGCTACCCGTTATCTCTGAAATGAGCAGCTTGACCCCCATTTGTTTTCATTAACTTTAAGTGTGAAGGGTATATGTCGATTGATACGCAGCAGGTAGGAGTTTTAGCCACATACGTTACTATTGTCGTCTATGAGATTTGATTTGGTGGTACACACCCTATAATACTTGTTTCGTCAGTCGAATACCCTCAGTGGACCATTTGCTGATTGGGCTTTTCCCGTCCCAGCCAATGTCCCACGATTGGTATAAAAAAGGTCGTGGTATATGCTGTCCTGCCTGTGCGAAAGTACATATAGAAGATCCCTCGCTACTAATGGACAAATGTATCAGGTTTTCTCTAAGACTGTATGTCGGAATTACAAATTTGTTGACATCAAGTTGCTGACGATGGTAAAAAGTAATGTGCGCTCCAGTGGTGTCGTTACACAAAACAAACTTTACCTTTGTTATTTCAGTTCTGTACACACAGTTCGATGTGTCTGTCGTGGTACTGAATCTGACCTACAGCTGGGAGCTGGGTGATCGCACGTCTTCTCGCTTCAGAGTGATCGCTTCAGACTTCTGTCAACAGGTACGAATACAATGTGAAGTTTATACTGAAGGAACAAAATAAGGTAACAATGGTATGGAGACCAAAGTTAATAGACTTCTGTCAACAGGTACGAATACAATGTGATGTTTATACTGCGAAAACGAAATAAGGTAACACATGGTATGGAGACCAACTTTAATAGACTTCTGCCAACAGATACGAATACAATGTGAAGTTTATACTGAGAAGTAGGTAACACGTTGTATGGAGACCAAAGTTGATAGACGTCTGTTAACAGGTACGAATACAATGTGATGTTTATACATAGCGAGAAATCAGCTAACACATGATATGGAGACCAAATTCAATAGACGTCTGTTAATAGGTACAGGGTGATGTTTATACTGAGGAACGAACTTTAGGTAAAACAAACTGGAGACCACATTTAATAGACTTCTGCCTACGGGTACGAATACATTGTGAAGTTTATACTGAGTGAAAAAAATAAGGTAACTCTTGGTATGGAGACCAAATTTAATTGACTATTTCTGTATAAAATACAAAGATGTCAAGTGGATTGAATGTCAGTGTCAAGGTGAAACATATTTCTAAGGTCTGGCTTCATAAATAATTATAGATTACATTTCTATTATTAACTGTACAAACTCATCTATACTTTGGCATTTTACAAATGTCTCCTGTAATGAATCTTCAGACCAGATTCTTGTCGATAATCATTATTTTCCCTAAATATAAACCAAATAGAGCCAAATACACACAAATGCATATTAGGAGTATTGTAATAGTCTCATATTTAGTTATTGTTACACTACTGGTTTTCAGGGAATGTTACTATTATATTTTTACAGATGGACGTAATATTTTCGCCCAAGTTCCCCAATTATTTTGGCTGTGTTGTCCAAGCATTTACGTGAGTATCCAGTTTTATGCCTATTAAAAGGACATTCCTGAGTTTACTGCAATTTTTAAGATGTTATCGACTAACAGAGACTGTTTAACGATAGTAATTATATATCAAATATATTTTCTGCATAAAATATTAGTGGCTGTATATTAAACGTGTTTCTGATCGTTCTAATATTTGTACTAGGTTAATTTCATTTTATTTCCTAAAATATATATTTTTACGTACGAAATTATTTGAAGACAAAATCCAGTTTGGGCTTCCTACAAATATTAAGACGACCAGAAACACATTGAATATTCACTGATATTCTAAACAAGAAAATATATGTAATATGTAAGGTTAATCGTAGAAATATTTTATTAGTCGGAAACATCTTACAATGCAGCAAACTCGGGAATGTTCCTTTAAGCAAACAAAAATTATGTTACATTAGCAGCAACCCCTGCAGTTGCCTATGGAAATCGGCAATGCCGTAGAGCTTTTAATTATCCACATTTGTTTTCCACAGCATGTTATTTTTAGGTGTTTTTTTACTGTAGTACATTTTCTTAATTGCAAAGGCTGTAGTAATTAAAATATATTGCTCAATTCTTGAAGTTGTTTGGATATTTCAACACGCATGTGGACCACTGAAGTAACTTGTAAATGTTACTTGTGTATGTCTGCTATTAACATAATATCACGACTGGTATCCATATTGTTCAATACGTATATTATTAAACCCTGACCATGAAATATATATACTGATGGAAATAAATAAAAGATCACACAGATAGCAACAAGAAATATTGACTGCATCAAAAATCAATTCATATTGTCAGAAGTTGACTGGGAACATAGGCCGGACATTCAACACATGCAATCCCACATTACAACTTGGTATGAAATACAGACATTACTACGCTAGTAGTGAATTAAATTGGTCTACAATTCGATGTGTTCCAAAGAAAGAAAGAAAGAAAGAAATGTTTTATTTAACGACTCACTCAACACATTTTATTTACGGTTATATGGCGTCAGACATATGGTTAAGGACCACACAGATTTTGAGAGGAAACCCGCTGTCGCCATTACATGGGCTACTCTTCCGATTGGCAGCAAGGGATCTTTTATTTGCGCTTCCCACAGGCAGGATAGCACAAACCATGGCCTTTGTTGAACCAGTTATGGATCACTGGTCGGTGCAAGTGGTTTACACCTACCCATTGAGCCTTGCGGAGCACTCACTCAGGGTTTGGAGTCGGTATCTGGATTAAAAATCCCATGCCTCGACTGGGATTCGAACCCAGTACCTACCAGCCTGTAGACCGATGGCCTGCCACGACGCCACCGAGGCCGGTCTCGATGTGTTCCCTTATTTCTTTCCATCAGTATATATCTGATGATTTCTTTTAAAAATAAAAGGTTTACAGAACAGAACATTGCACAGAACCAGATTATTGTGTTACCTGTTGATGGATGATTTTTCACTTTAAACAACAATTTACTTTTAAAATGGTACATGATATAAAATGTAATGTAACATTACGCTACATCATTAGGAAGCAACTCAACATCTACTGATCCATCATCTTATTCTATTGCTGCATGTAAACTTTGCTATGGTGAGTTTTAGTTGTTGTTTTTGTTGTTGTTAAGTTTGTTTGGGATTTTTTGGGGGGCGGGGTTGTTGTCTTCCATTCACAAGCGTCTTAGTGCCTTTTTAAAGAGTTGATCCGTATGTCAGTTTGTCATTGGTCCACTAACTAAAATATTTTCTGTGACGCCTTTGGTTAAGATTTTTATGATTTTGTCACAACAGTATTTGATGTGGTTCATTTAGACCCAGCCTTGTTAGCATCGTGTACAGCCTGAGATTTCGAGGAATCCAGGACAGTAAGATGGAGAAACTTGTGAGCGGTCTCCTCTACGACAACGGCTGGAACTTCGTCGGCGGCAGCTTCGAGTTCGCGCTGGGACGACTCAAACTGGAGCCGACGTCCATCGAGATCAAGACCTACATCGTGAGAAACGGCGAGGTCATCACCCAGACGACAGTCCCGACAACTCCGGGAGCTGTGTCCACACCGGCTACAACACCAGCAGGTATGATACATTTACTACAGTGAAAAAAAGTGGTTGTGATTAATGACATCACCTATAATCCGTCCCATCCTTCTACAAAAGTGTTTTTTGTTAATAATGTCAGTTTCGTATAACCTAAGAAGAAAAGTAAATGTGTTTTGGAAATAACAAACAATTACTATTTGTGTGTGCAAGTTACAAAACAATCGGATCAGAAATAAATAATTTGTAGTACATTCTATAGTATCAAAAAAGGCGTTCCCTGTGGGACGGACTGTAGATGTCGGACATTTGATAATAATGATGTAGTCTTAGACAAAATCCAGTACATTTTTCCATAGGGAATTATTTATAAGCATGCGCGATCGATCTGGGATCGATTTCCGTCGGTGGGCCCATTGGGCTATTTCTCGTTCCATCCAGTTCTTCACAACTGGTGTAACAAAGGCCGTGTTATGTACTATCCTGTCTGTGGGATGGTGCACAGAAAAGAGTAGCCCATGAAATGACAACAGCCGGTTTCCTCTCTCAATATCTGTGTGGTCCTTAACCATATGTTCGACGCCATATAACCGTAAATAAAATGTGTGAAGTGCGTCGTTAAATAAAACATTTCCTTTCTTATTTATAAGCACAGGCAGGCCAGCACATACAATATTCTTTGATATACCAGTTATGGGGCACTGGTTGGAACTGGCAAACCAATCGTAGAATGGGTCCACCAAATGCTATATTAAGTTAAAGTTTGTTTTTATTAATTGACACCACTAGAGCACATTGATTTATTAATCATCGGCTCCACAAACTGGTCAGCACATACCACGACCTTTGATATGCCAGTTTTGGGGGCAATGGCTGTAGAGGGAAATCTCAATCAGAGAATGGGCCACCAATTGTTACAAAGAATACAATTACATAGTTGATTGTATTTAAAGCCGATCTTATAAAACGTAAGTCACATATTACAGATTTTTTGTTTCTGTTGTTGCATTATTATTATTTATTTATTTATTTTTTTTTGGGGGGGGGGGGTTGGGGCGGAGTGTTTGTTGTTGGGGTTTTTTTTTGTTTTTTTTTTAAATATCGCTCTAAACTACAATCTGAATGACAAAACAATTACTGCATGTATATTCAAAATCGTTTCTCAGTACAAGGGAGGATCAAAAGGATGTTTTGCCATGTTTCAAGCTGTGTCAGTGATATAATTCACCAAAATGGAAAACAAGCGCTTCCCCGGAATATATATTGAAAAAAGAATAATAATTGCTTCAGCGATTTGGGGGGGGGGGGGGGCTCGACCTCCGAACCCCACTGATCACGCACCTGGGGGGGAAAACTAATTTCCCACTGTACTGTTACATATTTAAGACTCTGGTGGCATATTGCTCTTGCAGGTCTTTCAGGCACATCAAAACTAAAATTACCTCTATCTACTTCTTTACAATTTGTGTTTTAATTTTTTTTTTTTTTTTTTTTTTTTTTTTTAACTTTTAAAAAAAAATCATAATCATACAGTTAATACAATAACTTTGCACAACAGATCCAATGTTTATAAATAAATATATGAATGTGAAATGTATACACAAAATACTAATAACAATATCAATACTAGTCCTGTCCTTAAACAGTCCTAAAAGCAGTATTCAAAATACAGAAAAAAAAAGAAAAAGAAAAAAGTCCACCCCCACAACATATGGACATTATAAATTTAAAAAATCTATACAGTCGGACCTCGTTATCTCGATCTATGTAAACTCATTATCCCAGGCTAGTTTCATCTCAGTCCACAGTTACCTCAAATCTTGGACCATTTTGTTCGTTCTCTTCAACATCGAGATACCAACGTTTGACTGCATATATATAATTAATCCTTGAATAAATTGTGACATATAGACCAGAATTTTACAAACTTATCATAATTGCAACAAGAGAGTGCCACGCTTTTTGTTACATTATAATATAGACTCAGCTCCTTTTGTATCCATGTAAAATCTGGGATGAGACACTTTAAATGACTTTTAAATATTAACTGTTTAGTTATTAATATAATAGCATTAATAGGATCATTGTTACTCGTTTTAAATCCCAAAATTATATTTTCTTTTGTAAAGTTCATTATTATACTAGTTTTTTGTTGCATCCAAAGCTTTAATTATTCCCAAATATGCCTAACGTCATTACATTCCCAACATAGGTGTATTAGTGTTCATATTTCATGTTTACAGGAGCAAAGAGGTGAATCAATATATCCTATGTTATGTAAAAACATATTTGTAGCCAATGTCCTATGAATAATCTTGTATTGAAACCATCTTAATTCTGTACTATCTGTGCAGCGAAAAGGTATTGTATTTACGGTTGTCCAATGATCGTCATCATCATATTTGAAGAAGAAAAAAAAATCCCATTTTAAATTAAATTTATATTTTAAAAATCTAGAATCCAATAAAATACTTTTTAAATGTTTACTGCTTTTACAACTTATCTTAAAGAGACATTCCCGAGTTTGCTGCAATTTTTAAGATGTTATCGACTAACAGAGACTTTTTGACGACTGTAATTACATATCAAATATATTTGTCTGCATAAAATATCAGTGGCTGTATATTAAACGTGTTTCTGATCGTTCTAATATTTGTACTAAGTTAAATTTCATTTTATTTCCTAAAAAGGATTTTTTCGTACGTACGAAATTATTTGAAGACTAAATTCAGTTCGGGCTTCTTACAAATATTAAGACGACTAGAAACACATTGAATATACAGACACTGATATTCTAAAACACAAAATATATTTAATATGTAAGTTTAATCGTAGAAATATTTTATTAGTCGGAAACATCTTACAATGCAGCAAACTCGGGAATGTCCCTTTAAGATTCGAATTATTATAGGGAAAAATAAGATTTTGCAACTTTCTTTTAATTTTTTTTTTTTTTTTAAATGTATTGCAATACTGCTTCACTGCACTTAAAAGACCATGGTATTTTAAAAAGTTGACATCAAGATTATAAATGTTTTTAAATTGTGGGAATGTAATAAATAATCCACTGTCATCTAATAAATCATTTATAAATCTAATTCCTATCTTGTGCCAACTGTCATAAAACACTGATTTATTATTTACTTTAATGTCATCATTAAACCATATATATTGAGACTGGACATCATTTTCACTAACAATTTTATTTTTACATTTTTTAAGATAGATGCACCAAGATAAAAGAGTATCTCTCCCAAAATTATTTTTTTATGGTTGGTAAAATATTTTCTTCTATATATTTGGAATCAAATTCCATAATATTTTCTAACATATTGACTTCACCAAAAATAAGAGATCTCCACTTTGAATCTATAATTTTTAATTATTTTGCCCAGGTTCTAACCCATGTCATCCAAACAAGAGTGGGTTTGTGCGACACCCGGTGGAGTGCGACTCGTTCTTCGTCTGCGACAGCGGAAGTGTGGTAAATAAGATGCAGTGTGGGAGCGGTCAAATCTTCAAGGGATTCATGTGTGGACCACGCCCTCCCGGGTTCATCTGTATACCGAGCAATTAAGATGTGTGTCCTAGGTCGGAGTTTATACAGATCAAGATGGGCTGTGTTGACACACATGACATTCGTCTACTTGAAGTCTTTCATACGGAGGAGGATACTCCAGTTTTACCATACTGAAAAAAACAAGGAGAAAAAACCCAGAAAGGAAATGTGAATGTTAATTTATTTTTTTTAATTTTATTCAAAATTATTCAACTTGATGTGTGTCCTAGGTCGGAGTTTATACAGATCAAGATGGGATGTTGACATACATGGCATTCGTCTACTAGAAATCTTTCAAACGGAGGAGAATACTCCAATTTTACCATACTGAAAAAAAAGAAGAAAAGAAACGAGAATATTAATTTAATTTTTTTATTAATTCAAAATTATTAAGCTTGAATCCCATTAATTTTTTATTATTAAAATTATCAGTGTTTTGTGAATAATTTTGCTCTGTTTGACGATCTATTTACAGATTTAATTTGATCATGGAATATAATGATATACATGTATATTAAAATAATCTCAGTTTCTTTTGTTGTCCAGTGTATAATAGTCGATCCGTCATAGAATGAATGAATGAATGTTTAACAACACCCCAGCACAAAAATACACACCAACTACTGGGTGTCACAGACCCGTCATAGATTACAACTTATCTTTTTGATCGAATTGAGATGAAATCATTAAAGGGTCGTACACCTCTTCGAATATATATATATATATATATATATATATATATATATATATATATATATATATATATATGTATGTATATGTATCTTGTTGTGAAACAATTTCAGTTGCCGACACAAGTTTTGCGAAGGCTTTACACACCATCAGAGACCAGAGTGAATTATTCAGCCGTTTAGAGGCTTTAATTTCTTATTATTCTCCCTCCAATTATCAATGTAGTGAACAAATTACAGTGGATCGGTTTAAGCAACGGGTCCACTGACGAGGATCGATCCTTCAACCTACCGAACCGCAGGTGGACTCTTTTGCTTCGTTACGTCCCACTCCCCACTATTATGACATGACTGATTTGTCGTCACTGTATACAAGACAGTCAGTAATATATATATTAATTTTATATATATATATAACTGCCACCAAAGGAACCAGGTCCGATGAGTAGGGTTGATCCTTTGACTTCTCGAACCGCAGGTGGACGCTTTTGCGCTAACTACGTCCCGTTTACCACTATTATGACGTCACTGTTGGTATGACACTGTATACAGTCAGTAAAATCTGTATTTAACTACCACTGGCACCCAAGGAACTTTCAAACCGTTACCTCTATGAGCAGGTGGTCTTTATATGCAGATTAAATACATACATTTGAAACGATGATGTATCTTTGGAGTGTCCGTTATAGACGTGTTGTTGTTATATAAAGGTGGACTTTATAACAAATTGGACTTCAGGGCTTGTTCACATGTGCGTTGCATATATTGTGTTAAACGTGGTATACCAATTATTTTATTCAACAGTACATATTTTACAGTGTAATATGGATCTGGTATCGCAGATTTAGACCGCTAGGTTGGCACTAATAATAAAACATTTAGGACAGGCATGTGTGAATGACATCTGGCATAGGGGGCACACGCTAGTGGAGGGGGGCAAAGTCTTCTGATGGGATAGCAAGCCAGATTTGTATCTATATTTATATAGAGTAGGACAAAAAGACATACATTTTCACCTTCGAGTGAGGTGGGGGAGCCAGACCTCTCCACTCCCGCCACAAACCCCCCCTCCTACCCCACCCCCACCCCCACCCCCGGTTCTTACGTGCCCTGTAGGATATTACAGTGAGGATTGATCCTAAGATCATGCCAAGCAAGGAATACAATATTTGAGTTGTGAGTATCTCTCTAGAAGGAGTAAGAAAACAAGGATAGAAAAAATCTCCGCAAAACCACCAATGTTAATGATGACACTTGTGGTTTTGAGTGGCGATATTTATGGGTGCGACATTTGCGGCAATCAGCTTTACAAGATTTGTGGTTGAGACCTTTGTGACATTCGTCCTAGGTGGCTGTGTTAGATTTGTTGATGACTACGACAGTTTGTGGGAGTGAAATTGCGACATGTGTTGTCGAAGTGACATTTGTAAATTTTGCGAACAGTGTGGGCACTACATGCTTTCAGTTAATGCAAGCATTGCGTGGTGTTGTTTTTTGTTTGTTCGTTTGTTTGTTTGCGTTTGATGTTAAAGTGATAGACCCTAGTTTTTAAACACTACGGCGTATTTTTCACTATTAGAACTGTTCTTGATACTTAGATTGTGTTTAGATTATCCATTTTCATACATCTGAAGTGTTTTTGGTCATATATATATATATATATATATATATATATATATATATATATATATATATATATATATATATATATATATATATATATATATATATATATATATATATATATATGAATGAGAAGTAAGGGTTATGGAGACGAACGTTAGTCTGTGTTTAAGGGCATTTCCCATTTCAACGCCACAGACTCTTGTTTAACTCTACTGTAACTTTTTTCAAAAGGTATTATACGTGTGTAGATCCACTAAACTTAGTGTCCATTTTACACGGGCTGAAACTAGGGTCTGCGACTTTAAATAAATAAGATAGGAAAGGAACCAGTCAAATTGTTAGCGAGTGTCCGTGACAAAAAGATGTGTACTGAACGCAGACCACAAATGATCTAGCGTATGTAATAGGCATTGCTGACCTGGTGCTCATGAAACTTTTAGTGTATAGACTCGAGACTCAAATAGCGTCTGACAAACTAAAATGCCATGACAACGCCATACTAATGGTATGCGTGTGACGTCATTAGAGATTGAGTCGGGACTCCAAATATTTTATAAACACGGGACCAGGCCTGGTGCTTATAAAACGTTTAGAGTCTAGACTCGAGACACTAATAGAGTCTGAGACACTAATGTCATGACAACGACATACTAATGGTATGCGTGTGACGTCATTAGAGATTGAGTCTGGACCCTAAACGTTTTATAAGCACGGGCCAAGAAGTGATTTTTTGACAAATATTATTATGCATATAGACCAGCCTTTTGCTATCTCGGTTTAGTGGTTAATTGGCGGTGGGTATTTACAATTTGTCAGTACGTTTAATAGTATGGTATATATATATATATACGGTATATCAAAACTAAAATATCTTAATACTACTTGTAATATAATTGACAAATGTAGGACAGTTATAAGATTGTGACATTTAAGTAATATTGTATGTCGTTAAATCACCTATACTCGCACACAATAAAATTATTTTATTCTGTAACCACTTTTTCTATTGGCTGATAATGATGACCGATTAAAACAAAGTCGTAACCGTATACTAGCAGACTATGACTGCTGACATAGTAGCGTCACATATATAGCTACATTACAAACTCGCTCATTTGACCTCTGGGTCATCGTACAATGTAGCCGATTTTTATGGACTGAAGGATAAAAACAATAACTAGTTAATGACGTAGGATATCGGCTTTATCTTGTTCAGGCCGAATGGGAAATTCCACTCGGCAATCCTCGCGGAATTTCTCATTCCAACCTTCGCATGATAAAGTAGATATCCTACGTCGTTAAACAGTTATTCTCTATAGGCCTATATGTAATGTGATCTACCTACAGCTGTTATCATCAACTATGAAGTAGCTGACTATTACGTATAACTGTATCAACGTTTATTAATCAACGTATTGAATTATTATGTGTATTATTAGTTTACCTTTGTAATATCACGGAACGAAATCCGTCTCATTAATCAATTATTGTTTGTATGAGTTTTACTAGTAACAGGTTTGTCAGTGGAACAGTTTGCAAGATGTTGTATATGCTTGTAAATAAAGTTATTAAATTTATTTCATTTGTATTGTTTTGTTGTTGTTTAGTTTTGTCTGATCTTGTATGTTTTTTGTTGTTGCTTTTTTTTTGGGGGGGGGGATATTTTGTTGTTGTTGTTGTTTTTTGGGGGAGGGGGGGTATTATTAGCCACCATCAGTCCTTAAAATTTTATATCTCCGGAACTATTATATAACTTTATATAACTATAAGATCATGTGCATGGAACCAATAAATTCATTAAAATCATTTGTAGCATCGTCATTTAATTGGTTGAAGATGATCCTGGAGGGTGCGCATCATCTGAATTTCGGTTTTGTGTTTTGGGGGTAAAATTGACATGGATATAATGCGACAGCGGGTTTTCTTTCTTCTTGTCTATGTGGTACTGAATCATATGTCTGACGACAGATAACCGTAATTAAAATGGTTAAGTGCGTCATTAAAGGAAACATTTCCCGTCCCCGCCCCCCACCCCCGTCCTTCTCTCTCTCTCTCTCTCTCTCTCTCTCTCTCTTCTCTCTCTCTCTCTCTCTCTCTCTCTCTCCTCTCTCTCTCTCTCTCCTCTCTCTCTCTCTCTCTCTCTCTCTCTCTCTCTCTCTCTCTCTCTCTCTCTCTCTCTCTCTCTCTCTCTCTCTCTCTCTCTCAAACTCACACTCTCTCAATATGAGTAAATAATATTTAATGTTAATTTTTCGTACACGGTTTATCGCGTTCTTTTATTTTTTTCAAAATAATACAAACAGTACGTTTCTATAATATGCTTCCTATTTACAAATATGCCTATTTAGCAATCAAAACCCAACAAAACTAAATATTAAATAACACCAATTTTATTTTAAGTCATACTGTTGAATATGAAGTATATGTACATGATCATAATATTATGTCTAACACGATTTTATTAACAAAGCACTGCGTTGCATTCAAAATTAATCAGATCATTATCAGTTAAATATACAAAATATTGTTAAGTAGTATATAACAAACTAATAAAATGCAATTAAGATGCGGCCGATTTATCAGCATTCATTAGTTACCCTGAAATTTCAAGTTTTACATTGTTATGATGCCATCCTCCGATGCCACCAACTGTAACTTTGGCGAAATGTGTAATTATGACGTTGTATGTAAAACATTTGTAGTGTAACTGGCGAAGCTAATAAAACATCCGCAAGCAATTGCATTTTATGTATATAAAGTTATAACACATCACAGAACACTGACAATAAATACTCATAAGCAAAATGGTATGACCTACCAGAGGTCAATGTTTTATTTAGCCACGCCTTAAAACCAACCTAATTATTACAATGTGTATACTACAATGCATTAGAGTGATCTATTTCCTAGTATTATGTCATATGTACTGATAAAAATCTACATTTTTAGCAAAACAAGGACAAAAGACTACTCTTTTTTTTTTTAGGAAATGTTGCAAGCACTTTAATGTTTAATGGAGGTATATTCGAAACGAAAGAAATAATTTAAAAATAAATATTTTTTAAATAAATAATTAAATATTTAACAACTGAAGGGAAAAATGAGTTTGTTTCTGTTTGTATCCTAGGTTTCTACTCTTCTGGTTGATGTGTTGTTGTTGTTTGAGTTCATGTAACGTCTCACTGTAAATATGGAATATTTATGCATACAGTTCATATATACTATTAGTCATCGAGTGTATAAACTGTGAAGTTTATTATCAACCACATAGCTTACACTGGACTATTTGATTTTATGCAGCCATTTCGACTGTTGTGATAAATATGAAATTAGGAATCGTTTTACAAATACGCTTCCTGTCCCGGACTTAATCACTGGCGATGTTTGCAGGCCGACCAACTTTCCGGAATTTTCCGAAAATTCCGGAATTTTCATTACGTACTCGGAATTTCGGAATTGATGCCAAATATCCGGATTTTCCTTTTTAATTCACTCAAATTTGTTTTTAAGCATCTAATTTATCTCAAACAGTTTGAGACTAAGCCCGGGATTGGCGTGCTTGAACCTTAATTGGATGTAAGCACGTTAAAAGAGTTTCATTCCAATTTCCCATACGAATACGTGCGGGTTTTCGTTTTTCGTTAAGGATACTAATGGAAAGAATTAAAGGATCACACAGATAGCAACAAGAAATAATGACTGCATCAAAAATCAATTCATATTATCAGAAATGGACTGGGAACATATAGACAGCACATTCAATACTACAGACATTGAATCCCACATTACAACTTGATATGAAATACAGACATTACTACGCTAGTTGTGAATTAAATTTGGTCTACAATTCGATGTGTTCCCTTATTTCTTTCCATCAGTATATATTAAAATAAGTCTTTTTAAAAAACCAAAATACCGTAACAGCCAGCCGCCCTATTTTGACTCCATTAACTGGAACAATTGTTACAAACCCAAGTCATATGATTGTCCAGCACTAGTGGAACTGTCTCACTAGCGAAACCATTTTCACAGATGTGTGAGATGTCTTTGAATGTCATGATGAACATGTAGCATCACTTTAAATTGTGCTCAATGCAACATCACTTTGCTTTCGGTGGACAGGCGGAAGTTGCAGTGCGCAGGACACACGAGTCAATGGTTGGGTCCCACACCATGCCCTTTGCGCATGTCTGCACCACCTCCTTCCCTGAGCTGCAGAATATGAACAAGTGACATAATGTCGGGTGTGGGAAGTACACGCCGGATTTATATACACACGGTCGGATATCCGGACACGGCATTTGATTCGTTGTTTTGGTGCACGCCTTCACGGCGGGGTCGTAGAGCATTCCGACTGGACACTGGGCAGTCGCTTGCTGACCACTGGAATCGCACATGATGTACAGACTGCAGTTATCGGGGTGGGGGAATATTTCCAAAGATGTCGCATTCTTGCAAGGCATCGGGTCGTAAACTGAAAACAATAGAAATATGTACTATTAGTCATAGACATACCAGTGAAAGTTTAAGGGCTACATTTTACGAAACTGAAAACAATACAATAATGTATTATAAGTCATAAACATAACAGTCAAAAGTCAAGGACTAAATTTACAAAACTGAAAACAATACAAATGTGTACTATTAATCACAGACATACCAGTGGAAGTTTAAGGGCTACCTTTTACGAAACTGAAATCAATACAATCATGTACTGTAAGTCATAGACAAGTGAAATGTTAAAGAGATAGACCCTAGTGTTTAAACACTACAGCATATTTTTCACTATTAGAGCCGTTTCTGATCACTCAAATCAAACATTACTTATATTTTATTGTTTAGATTATCCATTTCCGTACAACCGAAATGTTTCTGGTCATCCTGGTGTTTCTAATACCACAAAATGTTGTTGTTGTTTTTAAACGCACGTTCGTCTGAGAAATAATGGTTATGGAGTCGAGTTTTAGTTTATTTTTAAGGGTATTTCAACGTCACAGACTCTTGATTCACTCTGTTGTATCCAAATTTGTTACAGGTTTGTAAATGAACCAAAGTTAGTGTCCAATTTTACGAGACTAGAGTCTAGGTGAAAAATAAGACTTAGTGTTTAAAAACTAGGGTCTGTCCCTTTAAGGGCTAAATTTACGAAGCGTGTTTTTTTTCTTCTTAAAGGCGAGTGTTTAAGCATTCTAAATACATATATTTACACGCGTGTAAGTCAAAATTAAGCTTTCAAAATTCAGCCCAAAATGTTTAAACAAAAAGTACACTGACTAAGAGTAGTGAAAATAAATGAAACTTTCATATACAGTTCCTTGCTCGGATAACGAATGTTTTTCCGTCCGCCATTGGTTAATTAGGTCCATTTCTTACGCACCCGTTGGTGAGAACATCATGCGTTATTTTTGGTTACACATGGTTGTTTACACATGTACGTGTGTTAACAATTTCAAGACATACGACTGGCTGCTCCTAGGTGATGGCCAGGTCACCGATGCCATACGTCCAGTATAAAAACAGCACGGTGGAAATCGATTACACTGTGACGTATAGTTAACCTGGCAACCATGTCTGTAACGCGTAAGTCAGCTACAAGTGCAAAGGGTTATAAATATCTTTTAGTCGATAAAGATGTTAAAATTTGCTTAAAACCTGGTTTTTGAGAATATGTAAGAAACAGAATAATACATTCGTGTCCGTTAGATACCATTTATGTCACAATTCGTTGTTTGAAAACGTATCAAACTCGTTAGCTACATTTTAAAACAACTCGTTGTGAGATAAATGGTATCTAACGGCCACTCATGTGCTATTATCTATGTAAGTCAAAAATGGGATTTCTAAATTCGGCCCAAAATGTTTAAACAAGAAGTAAACTTGACAAACAGTAATGGAAATAAATGAAACTTTCATAGACAGTTCCTTGCTCGCATAACAAATTATTTTTCCGTATGCCAGTGGTTAGTTAGGTCCATTTATTGTTTGCTGTTATTTCGTTTTATGTATAAATTAGTTTGAGAAATAAAATTCCATTAACATATATTTGAATGCGACTTGAGAAGAGGAAGAATTAGGGGGAGATCTTAATATATGTATTGCCTGTTAGTCAGTCCCAAACGTATTAACGTTGATAAATATTGTTTTAAAAAATAATAACCTAGTTATGATTAATAATGTAACCACCTAAGGTTTTTTAGAATTTGGTTTTGTTTCAATTTTTGTTGTAGCTTCCACCGTTTCTGTCGTTGCTATTTATAACATGGCTAAGTATTCGTGTATCTTATCCATGCCCTTAAGGTAGTACCCAAACGTGAGAACAGTAACAGTAAAACGTAATTCCTTGACGCCAACGTCTAGTCAGAACTCGCAAATTGCCACCACTAAAACTAGAAACAGGTCAAAATGGCTTCCAGCTAAAGCACGCAATACATTTCTATGACGCAACTTGACCTGTTATGTCATATTTCTGTTATTGTCATCAAGGGTGATAGGGAGCGGATAGAATTTTGTTTATATATGAGCCGTCCATAACAGTGAAATGTAGTTCGATGGCGTTTATAAGGAATAATCCTCATCTTATACAAAGGCAAACTTAATTAACTTACCACAAATAATGGAGGTGGTGGCTCTCTCTCTCTCTCTCTCTCTCTCTCTCTCTCTCTCTCTCTCTCTCTCTCTCTCTCTCTCTCTCTCTCTCTCTCTCCACTCTCTCTCTCCTCTCTCTCTTCCTCTCTTCTTATCCCACTCTATCTCTCTCTCTCTCTCTCTCCTCTCTATCCACTCCTCTTCTCTCTCCTCTCTCTCTCTATATCTATCTGTCTCTCCTCTTCTCTCTCTCTCCCTCCACTCTCTCTCTCTCTCTCTCTCTCTCCCTCTCTCCAGTATCTCTCTCTCTCTCTCTCTCTCTCTCCATCTCTCTCTCTCCCTCTCTCTCTCCCTCTTCTCTCTCCTCTCTCTCTCTCTCTTCCACTCTCTCTCTACCTCTCTCTCTCTATCTCCTCTCTCTCTCTCTCTCTTCTCCCTCTCTCTCTCTCTCTCTATCTCTCTCTCTCTCTCCATCTCCTCTCCCTTCCACTATCTCTCTCTCTATCTTATCTCTCTCTCTCTCTCTCTCTCTATCTCCATCTCTCTCTCTCCATCTCTCTCTCTCTCTTCTATCTCTCCCCCCCCCCATCTCTCTCTCCCTCTCTCCTCTCTCCATATTTCTCTCTCTCTCTCTCTCTCTCTCTCTCTCTCTCTCTCTCTCTCTCCCTCTCTCCCTCTCCCTCTCTCTCTCTCTCTCTCTCTCTCTCTCTCTCTCTCTCTCTCTCTCTCTCTCTCTCTCTCTCTCTGTATCTCTGTCCATATTTCTCTCCCTCTCTCTCTCTCTCTCTCTCCATCTCTCTCTCTCTCCCTCTCTCTCTCTCTCTCTCTCTCTCTCTCTCTCTCTCTCTCTCTCTCTCTCTCTCTCTCTATCTCTCTTTCTTTCGTTCTTTTTTTCTTTCTCTCTCAATATGTGTAAAATTTAATAATGAGTAACCTTAATTTTACGTCAATTTTTTTTTAATCCTTAGTATGCTTCCTATTTGCCTAGATTTAACGATTTAAAACACAAAACTATATCTTTCTCTCTGTATGTGTATATAAGTCAAATTGTACAAAGACAGACAAACAGGCATACGGATAGACCGACAAATATAGATATATCTTCACCTGGTCTCGCTGGGTACTTGATATTTGTGGTTTTGTTTTCATTGCCCGGCTCGACTCGCGTGGGTGTTATCTGTGTGGGGTCGGGACAGATGACGTTGTTCGACTTGGGCACGCAGATCTTGTTTTTCCAGTCGTAAAGCAGGCCGGTCTGGCAAACGCGGACGATGGACATGTTGTGGCTGCACTGGAAGAACAGGTTGCACTCTCTAGGGTGGGGGAAGTACACAACCTCGGGGCTGGTCTTGCACGGGTCCCATGGGTCGTGCGTTCCCCAGTCAAATCCCGTAGCTGAAAAAGTAAAAAGTAATGTGTAATAATGGGTTGCGTGACTTGACATTTGGTGATTTTAAATGAAACGTTTTGTTTTGTTTTACGACACAACTAGAGCACAGTGAATTATTCATAATCGGCTGTTGATAATTTCGACATATATTTGTAGAGAGGAAACCCGCTATATTTCTCCTTTAGTAGCAAGAGATATTTTATATGCACCATCCCACAGACAGGATAGCACATACCACGGCCTTTTGTGTACCAATCGTGGTGCAACTGGCTGGAGCGAGATATAGCTTAATGGCCACGACTGGTACATCAAAGGCCGTGGTATGTGCTATCCTCTGTATGGGATGGTGCATACAAGATCCCTTGCTGCTAATGGAAAAAGAGTAGCCCATGAAGTGGCGACAGCGGGTTCCTCTCTCAATGTCTGTGTGGTCCTTAATCATATGTCTTACGCCATATAATCGTAAATAAAATGTGTTGAGTGCGTCGTTAAATAACAAATTTCTTCCTTCGTTCTATTAATCAACATAATGATAAAAATGCAAAGTTCATAACAAGCGAAATACAAATTAAAATAAAGTTAAAGTTTGTTTTGTTTAACGACACCATTAGAGCACATTGACTATTAGATGACAAACGTTTGTTCATTCTGGCATAACAGACTTAGGGAGAAACCCGCTACATGTTTCCATCAGTAGCAAGGATTCTTTTATATGCACCATCCCACAGATAGGATAGCACAAACCACGGCCTTTGATATGTCAGAAATAGCCCAATGGGAGCGCTTTACCACTGGGCTACGTCCCGCCACCAACTAAAATATAAATATTAAATAGATCCGACGAAATTAGAACTAGTTGCCATCATAAATTTCACAGATAGTGACAGATTCAGATGATCAAATATATACGCATCAAACTGCTCACATATCAAACGTTTTGGCATTCCTCAAAACGCATCCATTTATAACAGCGTCAGTTTGACAGAAATTAATCAACTAGAAAAAAAACCCAGTGAATTAATTCACAAAAAGTGTTTTAGTTCTTAGTTCAACCTATTCTGAAAACAATGACATCCATAGAATATAACACACCAAGTTATATCGGATGGTCAGCCCACCTCATAAAATAGATAAAAAAAATTAAACT
>NC_054699.1:32772216-32895328 GCF_016097555.1 Gigantopelta aegis
TTAATCCAGATACCGACTCCAAACCCTGAGTGAGTGCTCCGCAAGGCTCAATGGGTAGGTGTAAACCACTTGCACCGACCAGTGATCCATAACTGGTTCAACAAAGGCCATGGTTTGTGCTATCCTGCATGTGGGAAGCGCAAATAAAAGATCCCTTGCTGGTAATCGGAAGAGTAGCCCATGTAGTGGCGACAGCGGGTTTCCTCTTAGAATCTGTGTGGTCCTTAACCATATGTCTGACGCCATATAACCGTAAATAAAATGTGTTGAGTGCGTCGTTAAATAAAACATTTCTTTCTTTAGTTGAGACGTTGGACTCGCGTGATCGGGTTTTATAGAATTGCAAGAAATAAATGTCTTCTTTTTTTTGTGAATAATATAAATTATATACTCTATGAATATATATAGAGAGGTTATTACCCTCGTGTGTTTCCGTATCGTCGAATATATTAGGAATAAAAATTGTATTATGCGAGCCTCTGACGAGCATAATAAATAATTTTTATTCCTAATATATGATATTGACGATACAGAAACACACGAGGGTAATAATCTCGTTATCATATAATCTCAAGCTTAATACAACGTGTTTTTGTAAACTGTACACGCAACTTTAATTCCAGTCACCCATTACTGGTTATTCCAATGACGTAGTGTCCTTTTGAATGGAAATGAGCGTGTGTGTGTGTGTGTGTGTGTGTGTGTGTGTGTGTGTGTGTGTGTGTTTTGTGTGTGTGTGTGTGTGTGTGTGTGTGTGTGTGTACATTGTACATGTGTGTGTGTGTGTGTGTGTGTGTGTGTGTGTGTGTGTGTGTGTATTAAAAGACCAATAACTCAATCTTCCATCTCTCGAAAACCTTCGATTTCGTAAACTGAAATCCCTTTTACAAACATACCGTCAATAAAACGAATAAGTTCCGTTGTATTTCGTTCCGTTGTTGGTGTCGTGGTTGTTGTCGTCGTGTTCTCCGATATATCCGTCGACGGTGTCGAGTTTGTTTTCAGCGGCTTTGCCGACGCGCGGCTCTTAAGAAGAGGTCCCACCGCCGGTTCCTTGATAACAGTCTTGGTAACTTCAGGGTTGTCCGAGTCCGGGTTTTTGACCCTCTCCATGATGATCTTGGCACTGCCCAGTTCGACTTTTAGCTTGTCCACCAGAGCGACTCGAGCGGTCGGCCCGTCTACCTTTTCTGCTTTCTCCTCGATAACCCTTAAAATGTCTTTCGTAGTAATCTCCTGATTGTCGAACAATAACGTGAAATTTATTTTTCCATTTCTGTAAAGAAAAAAATGCGATGGTTTAGATAATGTGATTTTCCATCAAAGAGAAGTCACTGGTTTAGGTAATGCTATTTTGTTTTTAATTCTACAAAGGAAGGAAATGTTTTATTTAACGACGCACTCAACACATTTTATTTACGGTTATATGGCGTCGGACATATGGTTAAGTACCATACAGATAGTGAGGGAGGAAACCCGCTGTCGCCACTTCATGGGCTACTCTTTTCGATTAGCAGCAAGGGATCTTTTATATGCACCATCCTATAGACAGGATAGCACATACCACGGCCTTTGATGTACCAGTCGTGGTGCACTGGCTGGAGCGAGAAATAGCCTTATGGGCCCATCGACGGCGATCGATCCCAAACCGACCGCGCATGAAGCGAGCGTTTTACCACTGGGCTACGTCTCGCCCCTATCGGTTCAGGTGTTTCCCAGTGGATAGGACCTTTCTCAAATATTATATTTACTGGTCCCAAACCGACCGCGCATCAAGCGAGCGCTTTACCACTGGACTACGTAATCCTACAAAGAGAAAAGCGATGGTTTTGATCATGTTAAATTATTTTTATATATATATTTCTACAAAAAAGCGATGATTCTTGTGAAATATTTTTTTTTTCAAATTTGAAAAGTGAAATGCGGTAGTTTAGCTGTCAAATAAATAAGTTGTTTTAATGATTTTTTGTTTTGTATTTTGTGAAAAGCGAAAGGCGGTGGTTTAGATATTATAAAATTAATTGTTATATTTCTGAAACGAAAAAAGACATGCTTTATGTGAAAAAAATACATTTCTTCATTTTTGGAATGAGAATAGCGGTATTAAATTGTTTATATAAGGACTAGGGAACATAATTGGTTATTTTAGGGGTTTTCAGGTTCACATTATGTTAATATTGGTTTTTAACACCCGAACCGATATTCGACTGTAGTTTCGCATTTGCGTGAAAACTGAAGTCAAAGGAAAAAACCCTGTAAAAAACTGTAACCATCGGAGACCACAAAAATCTACCATAGTAATTATTTTAATTATAGGCGCGGACACACGACGTTTGCAGTGGCGGTCAACGTGCAATTAATTAAATGGACGTTGTACATTATTGGTGAATGCTCCTTAAAATAAGAGAGTACACTTTAAAATAACTGTAAATATCCTATACAGGCGCAGATTCAATATGCTTTGCCGGGGTGGGGTGGGGTGGGGGGTTATATATGCAAATAATTGAATAGAAATTGTACATTATCAGTGAATTAACTTTAAAATAAGTGAATTTTGTTTGTTTCGTCGTGGGTGGGGGTCCAGACATATTCGACCCTCCTGGACCTTTTTGTTTATGTTTGTAGGCGCGTGTAAGGAAAAGTATGTAGGATGGGGGGGGGGGGGGGGGATAGACTGTGACGAGCGAAGTTTCTAGGGGGTCGGGTCATGCTACCCAAGAAAATATATATCGTTTTTAATTGCCTTTGGTAGGGGCGTTCAATATCCCGAACACACACACACACACACACACACACACAGAGAGAGCGAGCGAGAGAGAGAGAGAGAGAGAGAGAGAGAGAGAGAGAGAGAGAGAGAGAGAGAGAGAGAGAGAGAGAGAGAGAGAGAGAGAGAGAGAGAGAGTAACTAACACACGCACACACATACACACACAGATACACATACACACACATACAACACACACACATACACAAAGAAACACACACACACACACACACCACACACACCACACATGGGTCAGGTTCGGCCCTATAATATTAGTATGTCGGCGTGTACGTGAAACAAAGAGCGAGACAGGCTGATGCTGCAGGCCCCGTAGATTGCATGACATAATTAGAGACACTATAGAACCTCTGTGTTTCGTAATACAGATAGAATATCGAAGCATTTTAATAGTGGCGATAACGCCTGTTGTGTCATGATATATCGCGCTATAGGCTATACAGTGCTTACTGTCCCTGCTTAGTGAACCGGTGAGTTGGATGTCTGCACCACTCAATAAAAGTGTCCGGACATTAAGGTATTTTAACACTGAAAAAGTTTACTTTGTTTAACGACACCAATAGAGCACATTAATTTATTAATCATCGGCCATTGGATGTCAAACATTTGGTAATTTTGACATACAGTCTTTGAGAGGAAACCCGCTACATTGTTCCATTAGTAGAAAGGGATCTTTTATAGTTTAACACTGAATGCAGACATGCGCACCATTGTACCCCTACCCACAAACTTACGGTGTTGCGTATTTTCAGGATAAAGGTAACATTTTGTTCAAGGAAACAACTGTATTTGACCGTAAACAAAACAACCTGCTGTCGCCCACACTAAGTTTTCTGTAAAATACCATCCTATGAGCCTGTGATTAGGATAATACAATTAAAAAACATATTTTAATATATAGACATTTCCTTTTGATCAAACCTTAACGTACTATAAAACGTTAAAGGGGCAGATCCTAGTTTTTAAACGCTAAGGCATATTTTTCACTATTAGAGCTATTTATGATCACTGAAATCAAACTTTACTAATGTTTTATTGTTTAGATTATCCATTTCCGTAGAACTGAAGTGTTTCTGGTCATCCGGGTGTTTCTAATACCACAAAATGCATTTTTCCTTTCTAAGACTACATGTCAAAATTACCAAAAGTTTAACATCCAATACCAGATGATAAATACATCAATGTGCTCTAGTTGTGTCGTTAAACAAAACAAACTTTAATTTTAACTTCCTGACATTATGCATGAGTGGTGTGGTGTCAAACACAAGTTGTCATTAGAGGAAACTCGCCACATGTTTCCATTAGCAGCAAGGGGTCTTTTTTATATACACGTTCCCATAGCACATACCACGGCCTTTGATATACCAGTCGTGGCTGGAGCGAGATTTAATACAGTCCTAAAAATAAGATTTGAAAAGAACGTCCAGGTATAAATGTAAAAAATTAGAGTGTACTTACTTTATAGATATAACGTGGCAACTTCTGTAGGTTTTCTTAAACACTGCACTTTCTCTATAGAAGATGTCCATCTAGACAAAATAAAAAATAAAAAATAAATAATAATGATGATGATGATGATGATGATGATGATGATGATGATGATGATAATAATAATAATTTTTAAAATCACGAATAAACAACGCAGTTTAAGTAACCAATTCAATAATGAAAATGACAACTACAATAAATCAAGCTGGCGTGGGATGTGTTTGTTTTTGTTGTTGTCATTATTCCATTTCTTCTAATTCCGCAGGTCAGTGGCGTAGCGAGGGAAGGGCCCATCTCCCTCAATCGAACTTCCTTTCTTTACTGTATTAAATTTTATAAAATAATACATACATACATAGTGTGGGTTCCCCCCCCCCCCCCCCCCCCACACACACACAAACACACACACCAATCGAAATCTTGGCTACGTTGCGTAAGTTTTTAACATGCTCATATACCACAGAGGTCTCGAGCATGTCTGTCCCGGAGTCCGAAAATCTTAGCTACAGGGCATGTAGTATAGATAGAAAGGAAGATAGACAGACAGACAGACAGACAGACAGAGATATAGGCAGAAAAACAGACAGACACTGATAATGGACCATGTCCCAATACATTTTCTAATATGACCGTATCTCGTAAGGTCCCTTCAACTGATTAGGTTTTTTTCTCGTTGCAACCAGTGCACCACAACTGGACAAAGGCCGTGATATGTGCTTTCCTGTCTGTGGGAAAGTGAATATAAAAGATCCCTTGCTGCATTAAGAAAATGTAGCTTGTTTCCTCTGATGACTACGAGGCAGAATTACCAAATGTTTGACACACAATAGCCGATGATTAATTAATTAATTAATGTGTTCTAGTGGTGTCGTTAAACAAAACTAACTTTTTGTATCCTGTAAGTAACAAGAGAAACAAATGGCTACCCATAGCTTTGTTTGTGTTTACCTGTTTACAGTAGCCGTCTCCTATGGAACGAAGTCTTTGATAGGACATTGTACTGAGGTCTTCTGTCTGGGCGGCACTTCTGATTCGAAGTTCAAGATTAGCTTTAACTAGTTCTGAAAGTCCGGAAAGAAAAGCATTGTTTATTTAAAGACAACTCAACACATATAAAATCATACGCGCATGACTCAAGATTAACGGTAGCCCGATGTGCTTTTGCAACCAAAATCTAGATTGAACTACCACATTTTTAAAGCTGGTAGTCCAGCGGGTTACACAAATTCGCTGTAATCGAGGTTTCCAAATTAACTAACTAGTTCTGAAAGTTCTGATAGAATATAATTCTAACGACATCACAGCATATAACCAGAGTACCCAATAAATGCCATCACAGATGTTTTCAAACCCATCATCGGAGACAAATGGACCATAACGTGCATATTAAGTATAACAAATAATTAACATTATCACAAGACCATTAAAGTAACGTCCATTAAAACTGATTAGCATGTATACTTAACATGTCTAAATCGCTATAGATTGTCAAACAAGATTGAAACATAAACCCACCTTCTATTGTCTGTTGTTGAGTATCTGAAATACAAATCACAGTCGTTATTATTAAATTTTCCATTTGTGTTGTGGGGGTTTTCTAGTATATGCCACACAGGTCAATCTATTTTATAATCATCAAAGAAAGATCTGAACAGGCAATTCAATATTGTATTTTTTACAATGATGGTGTGGTCCCTATACACATTTTAGAAAATTTACGATTGTATCGAAACATTTAATCTGCATCTAGTATGCAATGATATTCGACGTAATACATATATATTTTATGGGAACAATCCTTAACTGATACGTGTGGTGCTTATACGCTTATTAATACATTTATAATTATACCTTCATCTAGTCTGCGATGATCTCCGACGTGATGAATATTCTATAGCAACCAGCTTTAACTGTAATGTGCCTATACACGTGTCCGAAAATTTACGATTGCACGGGAACATGACACCTGCGTCTAATCTGCAATGATCTGCGACGTGTTCATATTTTATGGAAACCAGCATTAATTAAAATAGTGGCAATAATTGTAGGCTTGATTGTAGGATAGAATGTAACATTAATGATAAGGAACAATCAGAGAGGTGCCACTATCTGAAACATATCATCATAACGGCTCAATGGTAGGTGATTAGCTCATGCGCGATCTAAGATCGACCCCCGTCGGTGGACCCATTGGGCTATTTCTCGTTCCCGCCGGTGCTCCACAGCTGGTGATACAAAGTTCGTGATATGTACCATCCTGTCTGTGAAATGATGCATATAAACAAACTCTTTAAAAAAAAGAAGAGTAACACATAGCGTGGCGACAGCGGGTTTCATCTTGACACTCAGGTTCTTAACCATAAGTCTGATGCCACATAACCATAAATAAAAAGGTGCTGTGTGCGTCTTTTAATAAAATATGGCCTTCTTTCCTCCATCACAAATTGTTTCCTATTTTTTTATGATGTTGTTCATGTCTGGCATATTTATAGCCTGTAGAATTTTAATCAAGTAGATGATGTGTGTTGACAGATATGTGTCACAAACGAACTTAAACTGCAAACAGCTGTCACAAAGTGTCAGTTACAGCGACTGGCATGTGTTCGGGTACATCTGCAACATGCTTTTCTTAAAGCGACTGTCCACAGTCTGTGACCATTGTAAGATATTTCCGACTAATAGTGATATATTAAATATATTTTCTTCAAAAACGTAGGGGAACCTGAAATATTAATGTTAATATCAACTATTAGACCGAACATACGTTTTGACCACAGACCTCATAGTAAAGAACGTTCAGGTCTGTTTATCAACACACCGAAACACATTCCATAGTTTGCACGTGCATCACGCAGTTGCCCCGTACACGTGCGTGGGGTGTCTTTCTTGATTTTGACCATTTTCAGGAAGGTCGGTTAATCACTGTGGAACATTATTTCTGTCAATCATTTTCAATCTGTTGATCTTACAGTTGTTATTGTTTTGTTTTTAGTCATTTTTATTGTTTGAATTTGCAATTTACTAATAAAAAACGTCAACTTTCAAATTTCACTTTTGACCAAAATCGTCCTTCAAGATCTTTGGTGGTCATAAAACCTACTGTAATACTGAACTACCGGTTGTAATGTTTGCCCAATTAATCACTATTTTCATATAACCATTCCCCACAGCTAATATACCTTACAATTTTGGCAATTGTAAATTCCTATTAGAGTTCCCCTACTTTTTTTGAAGAGTTTATTTGTGGTCGTGTGTTAAGGCGGCGATTCTTCATTTTACTTGTTATATATATTTTCGTACGATGGTTTAACCAATACACCACCGAGGCCGATCTCGTGGATCTCCTACTTTGTACGGTGTCACACGTTTTTAAAAAATCTGTACTCCGTGGATTAGTTCATAATCTCCTTTTACCCATTTTGTTAGAAAATGTTAACATTATCACCAGTGGGAACTAAGTATGTGTAACTTTAAAGAGGTGTGTACACGCTACACGCCCATACATCATGCTGAGTACGGGTGACAACGCAGCTGACAAAACGCATCACTTCGTGACATACTCGCTGAGATTCACTGCTGTCTACATCAAAATATACATTTTGCTTCACAACTCGAAAAACAATAATGCCGCAGAATTAAATGGCTTGCCTACCATAAACGTATTCAGTGTCGCTAATAGATGTTATATAGCTTTGTATTACTCCTATTAAATGTATGTCCCTCCCCTAATAATAATAATAATAATAATAATAATAATAAGAAGAAGAAGAAGAAGAAGAAGAAGAAGAAGAAGAAGAACAACAACAACAACAACAACAACAACAACAACAAAAACATCAACAACAACAACAAAAAGAAGAAGAAGAAGACGAAGAAGAAGGAGAAGAAGAAGAATACAATGTAATACTAATTTTTAACATAATAAAATTAAAATAATTTTAAAACTAAATAGTGGACCACTCTTATTTTAACAAATGGTGGTGTGTTCAGGAGACCAAGTGCTCGCAAACAGTTTTACTGATGTCAATCGTCTTCTATTAGATCACATTCATTTAACGTTAGGCGCAGAAACCAGTCTAGCGAATGACCACGAGCGCTTGTCCTTCTGAATACGCCTCAGCCGCTATTGTTGTCAGCCATCGATAGAATCTGTAGTATTATTGTTGTTTTCTTAATTGTGGACCAATGGTTAACACCGCAACCGTTGTTGCTCGTTGCTAAATTAACGGCTAGGTGACCACTAGCAGACTCTACAGTATCAATAAGGTCAATAGAAGGAGGAGAAGGGGGAGGAGGTGGAGAGGGAAGGAGGAAGAGAGGGAAGGAGGAGGGAAGGAGGGGAGGAAGAGGGGCAGGACGTTCAGTGCAAGCTAAAGTAGCACACGGCTGTTTGAAGCAAAAGTTCTGAAAATGGGCCAGTTCCGTCATCCTAACCTCACGTGACGGAATAAGAAATTTATACCAACCTTTGAGGACAGTGGCAAAATAAATAGCCGCTCCTAGACTGGCAGCCAGGGTGACAACGAGAATGCACATGATCACGGGTCCCAGCATTCGCTTCAGCCTCTTGGAAGGAGACTCTAGTAACTCGAGCGGTATCTCGATCTGGGCGAAGGCCGCTGCTGAATCGCTCTGCATTGTCTTCGAGACAACCGAGGCGCTCCTTCCCCGCACCACGTCGACGCTCTTCCTCCTTCCAGCGTCGCCACTGTCGCGCTTGTCGCTCTTGGTGGACAAGGAGTCGTAGTCGCTGGAGGACTTACGACTGCTGCTCACCGACATCAGCTGAGTGTCCTCGCTCCTACAGCTGTCGCTCGTGGCCGATCTCCCGCTCCTAGCGCTCGACTCGCTTCTCACATCGCTCCTCTCGCTCTTGTCGTCTGCGATCGAGTAATCCACGCTCTTCCTCTTCGGCGAAGATCTCGCCTTTCTGTAGTTCCCGTTGTCGGAATTTTTCGTCCTTCGCTGATAGCGTCCGTTGAGAATGTCTGTGTCCGAGAATCTCCTGACATCAGACACGCTCTGGCGATCCTGCAACTCGAAGGCAGAGTTGTGGCGACCCGTGAGTTGTCTGCCGGCGCCGTCCGGTCCGTCCATGAATTCATCTTCTAGAATAGGGTGAAGCGATGCCAAGCTAGAGCGGGGCAGCTTGGATTGGGATGGGCTGGGCGAGATCCCGTTGTCCGTCAGAGGAGAGGTACTGGAACCGTGATGGTAGTTGGGTTGCCATTTCAGTGGTTGATACTGCAATAGATAATGGTATACACATGTTCACTTTGATCAATGGATAAACACTCTTGTATATCTGCCAACCGGCCTCAGTAGCGTCGTGGTTAAGCCATCAAAAATAAGGCTAGTAGGTACAGGGATCGCAGCCCGGTACCGGCTCCCACCCAGAGCACGTTTTAACGACTCTGTGGGTAGGTGTAAGACCACTACACCCTCTCTCTCTCTCTCACTAAATACTAACAATTAACAACTAACCCACTGTCCTGGACAGACAGCCCAGATAGCTGAGGTATGTGCCAAAGACAGCGTGCTTGAACCTTAATTGGATATAAGCACGAAAATAAGTTGAAATGAAATGAAAGTATATCTGCTTAATATCTTTCATTTATATATTAATTTTGTTCCGTTTTAAATGTTCATATGTATATCAGTTGCCGTTGCCGATAGTATAATATTATATTCGTTGTAACTAGGAGGTGGTCTTGTCAGTTAATTTTAATATAATCCTTTTGTGTATACAAAACCATTACGGAAATAACACAAAATCGTATACTGTACAAAGATGAGTCAAAGAGAGTTCTTGACAAGTTAACCATGATTGTTTAAGTGATATATATATATATATATATATATATATATATATATATATATATATATATATATATATATATATATATATATTAATCCCCCTGTCCCATTCCGTGCTAAATGACTAGTATATCAAAGTCCGTTGTACGTGTTGTCCTGTCGTTCAGTAAAATTAAATCCATATAACATATCTTTTGCTGTTAAAGGGACATGCCCTAGTTTCAACCCGTGAAAATTAACACTAAGTTTAGTTAGTCTACAAACCTGTAACACATTTGGATAAAGTTACAACTGAGTGAAACATGAGTATGTGACTTTGAAATTGTGAAATACCCTCTAAAAATAGACCAAAACTCGACTCCATAACTGTTACTTCTCAGACGAATGTGCGTTTTTAAAAATATGAGAAATGCTTTTTGTGATATTAAAAACACCAGGATGACCAAAAACACTTTGAATGTACGGAAATGGATAATCTGAACAATAAAATCTAAGTAACGTATGATTTCAGTTCTCAAAAAAGGGCTCTAATAATCAAACATATGCATCAGTGTTTAAAAACTAGGGTATGTCCCTTTAATGGAAAAATGTAGCAGGTTTCCTCTGAGACTTGGTTCACTTTGATCAATGGATAAACTCTCTGCTTCCATTTCTGTCCTTCCACATTACTGTGTCTTTGTGCATGTTTTGTTTTGTTTTAAATGTTTATATATTTATGGGCGCTATCTAGCCCAGTTGATAGAGCGCTCGTCTGATGATCTTGGGTTAAAGGATCGAACGTTCTCCCTAGAACTATTCTCTGCTTATTTTTTTTCTTTCCCAGTGCCATTTCGTGCTCCACGGCTACTATATCAAAGTCCGTTGTACGTGTTGTCCTGTCGTTCGGTAAATCCATATAACAGATCTTTTGCTGCTAATGGAAAAAAAATGTAACTGGTTTCCTCTAAGACTTCGTGTGAAAAATAACCAAATGTTTGACATCCAGTAGCCGATGATTGGTGTGCTCTAGTGGTATCGTTAAACAAAACATTTGTGTCTCTTCTTCCATTTGTGTCTTTTCACTTTACTGTTTTTTTATTCATATGTTTTGTTTTCAATATTTATTTTTTAAATACAAATTGATGCCGGCGATATTGTAATATTATATTATTTATTATCGCAACAGATAGTAAGTTGTGCCCAATCAATTTTGTTAAATACATTATGTCAAAACCATTGTTTTCAATCAATCTTGCATAACAATTTCTTTATTAATATTATTTTGTAAGTAATAGCCTCTTTCCACAACCTGAACAAACAAATAACAACGTATAATTGTAAAACGTTTGTTTAGTTTAACGACATCACTAGATCACATTAATTTATTAATCATCGGCTATTAGAAGTTAAGGACCACACAGATATTGAGAGAGGAAACCCGCTGTCGCCACTTCATGGGCTACTCTTTTCGATTAGCAGCAAGGGATCTTTTATATGCATCATCCCACAGACAGGATAACATATACCACGGCCTTTGATATACCAGTCGTGGTGCACTGAATACAGCGAGAAATAGCCCAAGGGGACCACCGACAGAGATCGATCCCAAAGCGACCGTGCATCAAGCGAGCTTAGTCTTTGAAATTCACAAAATAAAAAACGTAGGGCCTATATGTAAAATCCCGTCAAGAATGGACTGATTGCACCACTTGTAACACGTAATGCTTATCGAAATCAAATGTTCATGTGCAAAATAATTGGCTGAATATATTCATGACTTTTACTCATACATATTTATATTATATCTGATTAGCTATAAATAATAAATTTGCTTATTATCTGAATTATCTGTACACACCATCGCTCGTTAGAGACGTTTTGAAACAACACGTTTAGAGATAAATGATATCTAACTGCCACTCAAGTGATATGCTCTATATCGCATATATCACCTTGTCACGTCTGCAACGTGACCTATACCTTTTCAGTGACCAAGTCATGGTGGTTTCAGTGATGTTAAATAGTTAAGTCCATGATGTATTACCCAATGAAGATAAAACAATACAATGTTCAGTTCATGGTAACTGCCAAAGCGTTGCAATGAAACCAGACAGTTCTGTTTAAAAGTGGATAAACAACCTCCTATATGTAGCTGTGACAATACTAACAATACCTCAATTGTCAATCGAATGCTCGTAAAACTCTCACACGTCGCTTATGTACTTATCTTACATACAAATAAACACAGTGTTGTCCAGTGTCTGTAGTTTAAAGGGACACTCCTGAGTTTGCTGCAATTTTTAAGATGTTATCGACTAACAGAGACTTTTTGACGACTGTAATTACATATCAAATATATTTGTTTGCATAAAATATTAGTGGCTGTATATTAAACGTGTTTCTGATCGTTCTAATATCTGTACTGGGTTAAATTTAATTTTATTTCCTAAAAACTTCTTTTTTTTCCTACGTACGAAATTATTTGAAGACAAAATCCAGTTTGGGCTGCCTACAAATATTAAGACGACCAGAAACACATTGAATATACAGACACCGATACTCTAAACAAGAAAATATATTCAATATGTAAGTTTAATCGTAGAAATATTTTATTTACAATGCAGCAAACTCAGGAATGACCCTTTAACAAAAATGTCGCTCTAGGCTATATGTGTGAATTTTCTTTCGAAAAGGAAATAATGTAGCACATTTCATTGACATCACTAGGGATGAGCTGTCGCGTGGCGGAATGAACAGATGTTTGTGGTTAATCCGGTTGACTTGCTGCACTAATCATATATATGTATACAAAGAAGTACAAATAACATGATGCATTTACATCGCATACACGAAAAAAATATATTTGCATATTTGTAATTGTATTAAGTAGCTTAAATCTTCTATTTTTGAACCTCTGAACACAATGATGCTAAAACTACTGGAATTGTTTAATTTAAATATCTCTTTCATTCCTGTAGTATTGATCTTCACGAAGTACAGAAAACAAACATACATGTATATAAGGAATCGGTGTTAAAGGGACATTTCTGAGTTTGCTGCAATTTTTAAGATGTTATCGACTAACAGAGACTTTACACATCAAATATATTTTTCTGCGTAATTATTAGTGGTTGTATATTAAACGTGTTTCGGATCGTTCTAATATTTGTACTAGGTTAAATTTCATTTTATTTCCTAAAAATGTTTGTTTGGGTTTTTTTTTTGGTTTTTTTGTACGTACGAAAATATTTGCAGACAAAATCCAGTTTGGGCTTCTTACAAATATTAAGACGACCAGAAAGACATAGAATATAGAGGCACTGATATTGTAACCAAGAAAATATATTTAATATGTAAGTTTAATCGTATAAATATTTTATTAGTCGGAAACATCTAACAATGCAGCAAACTCAGGAATTTCCCTTCAAACTTCGTTATGAAAGGATTGGTTGCGACACATATGACACATAATGCTTATCGAAATCAAATGCTCATGGACGGTGTAATTGGCTGAATATATGCATGACTGTTACTCATAAATATTTATAGTATATCTGATTAGCTATAAATAATATTTTTGCTTATTATCTGTGTATCTGTACACGCCTTCGCTCGTTAGATCCGTTTTGGAAAAAAAAAAAAAAGAAGATAAATAGTATCCAACTACCACCAATGTCATATTCACTATATGTCATATATCATCTTGTCAAGTCTGTAATTTGACCTATTATATACCTTTTCGGTGACCAAGTCACGGTGGTTTCAGTGATGTTAAACATATAAATCCATGATGTATTAGTTAACGAACATAAACAACACAACGTTCAGTTTATGGTTTTGTAGGCCAACTGTCAACAATTATTTAGAAATGAAACCTGGCAGTCCTAGATGTAACAATAATTCAATTGTTAATCGAATGCTCGTAAAACTGTCACAAGTCGATTGTGTACTATCTTACATACAAATATACACAGTATTGTTCAGTTTCTATAGTTCAAGAAAAATGTCGCTCTAGGCTATATTGTGAATGTTTTTTCGAAGAGGAAATCGTGTAGCAAATGTCGTTTCTGACATCACTGGGATGGGGCAATACGCGTGGCGGAATGAAAATATGTTTGTGGTTAATTCTGTTGACTCACTGCACCAATCACATATATGTATACAAAGAGGTATAAATAACATGCTACATTTACCCGGAAAATAAATAGCATTTGCATATTTGTATCACGTAGCTTAAATATTCTATTTCTGAACCGCTGTTATGCCTTATTTGGTTGACGCGCTACACCAATCAAATATGGCCATAGACCACAATTATTTACGATATAGTGTTTCTAGATAGCATTAGTTGCTATAGCACTTTTTTTGTTTTTAAACAAATTATGCACCTTTACCTGCCTGGGAGAAACATACTCTGAAAAGGACAACCCCCGTTGTCCAGCTCTTTCTCCCAGGATATTGGTTTAAACAAACACTCCCACTAAACCTGGTCGAAGTACACACATTTTTATACAAAAAATACTGCTTTTGCAGGGGCCGGAATTACCGCACAAAAGTCTACAATGTTAACAATATGCTCTTTCCTGTCAACTTCGGTCTATACACGCCTCGGTGGCGTCGTGGCAGGCCATCGGTCTACAGGCTGGTAGGTAGTGGGTTCTGATCCCAGTCGAGACATGGGATTTTTAATCCAGATACCGACTCCAAACCTTGAGTGAGTGCTCCGCAAGGCTCAATGGGTAGGTGTAAACCACTTGCACCGACCAGTGATCCATAACTGGTTCAACAAAGGCCATGGTTTGTGCTATCCTGTCTGTGGGAAGCGCAAATAAAAGATCCCTTGTTGCTAATCGGAAGAGTAGCCCATGTAGTGGCGACAGCGGGTTTCCTCTCAAAATCTGTGTGGTCCTTAACCATATGTCTGACGCCATATAACCGTAAATAAAATGTGTTGAGTGCATCGTTAAATAAAACATTTCTTTCTTTCCCTGTCAACTTCGGTCTAATAATTACCACATCAAAGCTATCTGTCATGAAATAATCACAGTCAAACAGCAGACTACTTGTGCGGATATAGTTCCGGTCAACCAAATGTGAATGTACCCGTGATCTGTGCCCATATAGAGGAGAATAATAACGTGTTACCTTTGCATCGCGTACTAGGAAAATAAATAGCATTTACATATTTGTATTACGTAACTTAAATATTCTAGTTTCGAACCGAATGAATGAATAAATGTTTAACTACACCCCAGTACGAAAAATGCATCGGCTATTGGGTGTCAAACTAAGGTAAACGCATCAGTTCAAGTAAAACATAGTGCATTTTCATTTTATTTCAACTTATTTTCGTGCTTATATCCAATTAAGGTTCAAGCACGCTGTCCTGGACACACACCTCAGCTATCTGGGCTGTCTATCCAGGACAGTGGGTTAGTTGTTAATTGTTAGTGGTTTAGTGAGAGAGAAGAGGGTGTAGTGGCCTTACATCTACCCATTGAGTCGTGGGTGGGAGCCGGTACCGGGCTGCGAACCCTGTACCTATCAGCCGTATATCCGATGGCTCAACTACAACATTACGGAGGCCGGTACACAGTGCTAAGAGCTGGTAAAAAAATGTACGAACCGCTGTTATGTCTTATTTGTTAAATTAATTGACTCGCTAAATCAATCACAGATAGAGAAGTAAAAAAAATAACATGCTACCAGGAAATTTGTATTACGTAGCTTAAATCTTCTATTTCCTAACCACCGTTATTTGTGAAATTGGGATATGCACATTTTTACAGGTTATGGCCGTTTCCGCGAGTTCGTTTGGTACGATGCAGGCGCAGCGCTGAAGGCGGAAATCTAGTGCATGGAAAAATTAATGAATTCTGTGGTTATTACTTGCAGTGCATCCATACGAGCTCGTTCTTATGTATTCGTTATTCGCGTTCCGTACCCGCGCCGCGCCGCGCCAAAACCTACGCACCCGGAAAAGGACCCTTACAAGTCGCCATGAGTCATTGTATACAGCATATTAATTATATACTGTAAAAGAAACTTTACATACATAAAATTTGAATAATTTAATAAGTATTACTTCTAATAAAAAAGAGAACCAATTTAGAAACCACCTTACAAACACTTTGCATGTGTCGCGAAGTGCATTGTGACTAGTACAGTCCGTACCACAGGGAACGCCTTTTTCATACTATCGAATTTACTACAAGCTATTTATTTCTGAGCCGATTGTTTTCTAAATTGCACACAAAAATAGTATAGTTTGGTTATTTCAAAAACACTTTTGTTTTTATTCTTACGTCAAACCAAACCAGTTGAGATAGTTGAGGAGTTTATTCAGGAGTCAGTATGTTTTGGGATTGCTTTTTTTAAAGTTTGATATACCAGTCGTGGTGCACTGGCTGGAGCGAGAAATAGCCCAAATGGATCCAGTGACGGGGATCAATCCTGGACCGACAACGCATCTAGCGAGCGTTCTACCGCTGGGCTACCCACCTACCCCCGATTCAAGATGCAGGCACGAAAATGAATATAAAACAATAAAAGTGTCATAATTATCATTCCGTCTTAACAAACATACCGTACATAACTCTTCGTTTCCGAGGCTATTTCAGTGTCTCGTGCGATCAAAATACCTAGATCACCTCATCCGGCTAATTGTGTTCAAACACCTGCGGTGTAATGCCGGATAGGCGAAATTTTAGTCATCCAACAGGATTAAGCAACACTGTTGAAGTTAACTGAATTTTTATATAAAAACATTTACCTAGATATTGTATTAGATTTTATCTATGACTAGCACGGGTACGTATAAAAGGAGTGTGATTGCCTTACATTGGGCGTCACCCCAAAGTGACACAGATGGCGACTTCCATTGCCGTTGCATTTATGGAATGAATCTTTGTACGCAATATTTAGCGCGATGGGTGTAGATTGAATGCCACTATTTGTTTAATGAAACCTTTATATGAATACATACACGTAAAATACTAATAAAATGAAACCAGAGGCAGTGCCCAGGGTGGTCGTGCTTGAAATTTGAGTGGGTATGGGAACGTTAATAGCGTTTCCTGACCCTGCTTTGATATTGCCTAGCTTATAAAAAATAAAGTACTTCGCCGTTAACTGTGTCAACCAAAACCTCCCTCACCCACACCATAAAACAAAATCAAGCACATTTTTATAGCATTTGTTTCTATTCGATCACTTGGGTGTTATTAAAGGGACATTCCTGAGTTTGCTGCATTGTAAGATGTTTCCGTCTAATAAAATATTTCTACGATTAAACTTACATATTAAATACATTTTCTTGTTTAGAATATCAGTGTCTGTATATTCTATGTGTTTCTGGTCATCTCAGTATTTGTAAGAAGCCCAAACTGGATTTTGTCTTCAAATAATTTCGTACGTACGAAAAAAATAATGTTTAGGAAATAAAATGAAATTTAACCTAGTACAAATATTAGAACGATCAGAAACACGTTTAATATACAGCCACTAATATTTTATGCAGAAAAATATATTTGATATGTAATTACAATCGTTAAGAAGTCTCTGTTAGTCAATAACATCTTTAAAATTGCAGAAAACTCAGGAATGTCCCTTTTATGATGTACAGAACAATACATGAAACCTGAAGAATACATGGCCACTCAAGCGCGTGTGTAAGATTGTGGATTAGAATAGATGTTTAAAGACGCCCAAGCACGAAAAATACATCGACTATCGTGTATCAAACTATGGTCAATCCAAACAATAAGTGACGAACATCATCAAGATAAAAATTCAAGAGTTAAATAAAAACACAGTGTAAAGAACTGTGTAAGAAATACAAATATCACAGATAGATAAAATTTAAATTTTGAATAAAAGTCAGTATCACGTAAAAATTGGAATAAAAGTTATGGGTGGACTCGAAGTGGTTCCATTACATTTCGTTGTCCAAATATATATTTTCTAATTTCTTTGAAATGAGTACCATCCACCAAAATGCGGCGTACCGTCAGGATACACTGACAGTGCACACACTGAGGTGGAGGATCCTTCTTCAAAATAAATGAATGGGTCAAATATGCATGGCCGATGCGGGCACGACACAAGACTATTTCACCACTCCTGCACTGCCTATGGGAGGACTGCCACTCTCTTGACAACATGAAGCTTGTTCGCAACCGCACCGTTCCAATCATTTTGCCCTGTCGAGCAGCAAAGATATAGATCAGTCCAGTCATGCTTCCCGGGAAAATATATTGAAACACATTTGCTTGAGCAGGGAAAGGTTTCAACACAGTTTCATGAAGTCATTTGAAATTGATATTAGAATTTCAGACAGTTGTTTTTATTTGCGTATCTCTATTATGTGTGTGTGTGTGGGGGGGGGGGGGGGGGGGGGGTGAGGAGAGGCGAGACGTAGCTCAGTGGTACAGCGCTCGCTTGATGCGCGGTCAGTCTAGGATCGATCCTCGTCGGTGGGCCCATTGGGCTATTTCTCGTTCCAGCCAGTGCTCCATAACTGGTTTAACAAAGGCCGTGGTATGTACTATACTGCCAGTGGGGTGGTGCATATAAAAGATCCCTCGGCGCTAATAAAAAAGAGTAGCCCATGAAGTGGCGACCTGCGGGTTTCCTCCTTCAATATTTGTGTGGTCCTTAACCATATGTCCAACGCCATATAACCGTAAATAAAATGTGTTGAGTGCGTCGTTAAATAAAACATTTCCTTCCTTTCCTTCCTTAAAACCTACTTAATGCTTTAGGTATGAATACACTAAATAGTATGTCAGAGGTTCAAAGTTGAAAGTGCACCCAACTTTGCATTCCACAGTTAACACTACCAATCTTATCAATGGTGATAAATGTGAGTGTTTGTTGCGATAAAATGTCGTTTCATCGGGCCAATAAAAATGCCTGTAATTCAGTTTGAACTAATGTTAGTGTATCAGCTACTAATGTGCTTAAAACGTGTGGGGTCCTACTAAAAGCAGCATGACAGTTTGTGTCCGAATAGTCAAATACGTTTCCCGTTATGTCTGAAAAAGGAAACATAACCCTAATTGTTTCCGATTTACTTTAAGGTGAGGTGTTGTAGTATTTTTATAATCTATTAAAGGCTTTTGTAGGAGATATCGCTGGCACACTAATTTGTGATATCTCCTTCGATATTCTCCTAGGAGATATCGCTTCTTTTGTTACGTCACTGTTTATGTTTCAGCGGTAAACTTATCACGTCACGCCACTATCGTTCTGCTAGTTAACGAGTCTACCGCTGCCAAATAATGTGACATTCAACCCACATTACTGACATTATACGCAATTGTCGCAAATGAAACGAATGATAATGGGTGATAAAAAGAATACCGCCACCCATCCACCCCTCGTGTCTTGTGCTATCATAATGTATCAGCAATCGTTGATAAAATTATAAAAATCCTCGGCAAGTCTCGAATTTCATACTTGTATTAACTCGTGCTGATAAATTATGATATCACAAGACACTCGGGGAGTACCCTCTATATATCACAAGACACTCGGGGAGTACCCTCTATATATCACAAGACACTCGAGGAGTACCCTATATATATCACAAGACACTCGGGGAGTACCCTATATATATCAATGGCGTATATGTTGAAACGCTGCGTGTAATAACTTTAGTCAAATATGCTAATATTGTTGTGTATGTGGTTTTATGTGGTGGTATATATCATGTAGTAAAATTCATCAGACTATCATTTAAGTGGTCTTTAGTGGCCATTTAACTGACCGTGACTGAAGCTACAAAACGTTAGTTATGTTTTTTATTGCATGAATCTTTCACATCACCATTAATATTAGCCCTAGTACTCTGCCGTTCGAGAGCTAACGGACATTTGGACAGTTATGATAGCTTTTTGCCGCCAGAGATAACTGTATGGCGAAAACACGGAATGGCTGCCTATCACACGGTTTTAAATGCAACAATAACCCTGTGGTTGACGCTAAATACCTTTACATTGATCATTTTCGCCGATAACAAATATTTCACATAATAATCAATAATACATGCACTAGTGGAAGAAACCCGACATCGGCAGATACATAAAAGTTAAGGCATAACCAGTCGTCCCCCCACCCCCCACCCCTTCCCACCGTTTACATCGGCAGAAACATCAAAGTCGAGACATGTCTAGTGCCAACACCACACCTTCCCACCATAACATCGGCAAAAATAGAAACAAAGTCGAGGCATACCCAGTGCCCCCTCTTCCCCCTTCCCCCCCCCCCCCCCCCCCCCCCCCCCCCCCCCCCCCCCCAACGTCCTTCCCACATTACATAGGCAGAACACAAATCTAAAGGTCGAAGTATGTCCAGTGACACGCCTCTGTCCTGGCGCGTCCAGTGTCCCCCAACCTCCTTCCCACTTTTACATCGATCGGCAAAAAAACAGAAACATAAAATTCGAAGCATGTCCAGTGCTTCCCCCACTTCTCCCCTCTCCCCATCATTACTTCGTCAAAAACTGAAAGATAAAAGTGCTTCTTTGTCTAGCGAGAGACAGAGATGAGTGAAATGACAGGGCCTGAAGTTGTCTGCCGTCTGCCCGCTGACGAATGGTCGCCGCGGCAGTGTGTGTTAACTTGATGTCGCCGTGTTCGGGTCACAGTCTGTTTTACGGGCGATCATTTACAGACACACTAACCCGCCGAGGTAAAAACTCGAGGAATAATTACCCTTCGGCTTAAGTGTCACCATGACACGATTGCAATCTTAAGAAGTTTAGGGACCAAGACAATACGGGCCTCGGTGGCGCAGTGGTTAAGCCATCGGACCACAGGCTGGTAGGTACAGGGTTCGCCAACCCACAGGGACTTCTTAAGGGCTCAATGAGTAGTTGAAAGGCCACTACACCCTCTTCTCTCTCACATAACCCAATGGGCCCATCGATGAGGATCGATCCTAGACCTACCGCGCATCAAGTAAACGCTTTACCACTGGGCTACGTCCCGCCGCTTGTGATAATAAGGTCAAGATCGCAAATCACCATGTGGCGGGACAAAGTTCAGTCGTAAAGCGCTCGCCTGTTGAGCGATCGATCTAGGTTGGCCCATTGGGCTATCTCGTGCTCGACCAATGCTGCACAAATAATGTACTAAATCATGTACACTGGTGGCACCTAAGTCTGCGCACCTAAGCATTTGTGTTATATTTTAAAGTTAAAATATTTCTTTAAAAATATTTATTTCACTGCCACAGTACAATGGAACAATAAACGTGTTACAACTAAAGTTATTTTAATTTTAATGTTTTTTAAACTCAAGTAATGAGCGCATTTTTAGTGGGACCCCCCTGCATTTACTGGCCTGCATGACGGCACATAAGGCTGCGCAGCAAACATCAAAACAACCACTTGTGTCCCTAATGTTTACATAAAACAGCAACAAACAATGGATCTGACTTTTTATAAGTTCTAAATAACAATCACTTCCTGTTATAGTCTGTTTCAGAAACATTTAGATTGTGCAAATGAGATAAATATAAATGGTGTTCCATGCTCCTTAGTTTGAACAACACAAAATGACAATATTAAAAAAAGCCAATGTAAAAATAGTTGATCATTATTCAACAAAAAAATTCTTTTATTAACTGTGTAAATGAGCACAAATAGTGTTCGTTAGACATATAGGACAATCAATGATAATTTTGAAACAGACTATAGCTAAAATAGGCCATGCTGTCAGTGCAATCTTCAAAGTCTGTGTGCAGCCATTTTGCATTGTGTCACTCGGTGGGAAATTCAAAGTATGCTTGGATGTTTATGTTAACAGATTAAATAAGACATTCATTTGATTTATGGATTCATAAATTACAATAAGGTATGTATTGAAGCTTCTATGTAAATTTATGTAAGTTGATATGCAAGGTTGAAGGTTGATCATTACAACGTTGACAGACACGTTGATCGAGGCTGGCAACAGTATACTTTTAGTGCATTAATTCAGAGTTTTTTTTCAATAAAAGTGTTATCGACCAGTTTTATACATATATTCACAATCAAGATGTGTTGTTTTAACAACGGTTTTGTGAATTAAATTAACGTTGTTTGTTTGTTTACAAACATACCCCGACACTTGTTTCAAGACGTAATGTAACGTCATTAACGTGCGCAGACTTTTGTGCCGCGCAGACTAAGGTGACATGAGTGTATGTGGGATGGTGCTTATAAAAGTGTCCTTGCTGTTAATCGAAAAAGAGTCGCCCACAGAGTGGCGACAGTGGGTTTCCTCCCATTATCTGTGAATTGCCTGTAGAACTGTGCTTATAAAAGTTCCCTTGCTGTTAATCAAAAAGAAATAGCGCATAGAGTAAAGACAGTGGGCTTCCTCTCATTATTTACGAATGACGCCATATAAATGTGTTAGATGCGTCGTACAATAAAGCATTTCTGTTTAAAGGGACAAACCCTAGTTTTTAAACACTAAGGCATATTTTTCACTATTAGAGCCGTTTATGATGACTGAAATCAAACATTATATTTTATTGTTTAGTTTATCCATTTCCGTACATCAGAAGTGTTTCTGGTCATCCTGGTGTTTTCTAACATCACAAAATGCATTTTTTATATTTTTAAAAAGGCACGTGCGTATGAGAAATAACAGTTATGGAGTCGAGTTTTAGTCTATGTTTAACGATATTTCACCGTTTCAACGTCACAGACTCTTGTTTCACTCTCTTGTAATGTTATCCAAATGTGTTACAGTTTTGTAACTTAGCCAAACTTACTGTCCATTTTTACGGGTTGAAACTAGGGTCTGCGCCTTTAATCTTGATAGGGCCATAATATTTTGTTTAGTTATTAATACTTAAATGTTTATTGTCTTCAGACTAATAATATTAGTCTGAAGACAATAAACATTGACACTACTCACGTGGACTAAGAGCGCCAAGACAACAAAACAAAATTAATATAAACACGTTTGATTATTTAAAGAGTGTGCCCAAAGGATTAGCAAGAAAACTAAATATATTTAAACATAACAAATATGGAATAATATATCAGAGGTTTAATTCAGAGAGCTCCTTTAAACTCGCTTAGATAACTTTACAATTTTAATTGTTGCATTATTAATCACAAAGCTGAGAGAGGTTGTTGAATTAGGTCCTTGTAGACACATTTACTCGATTACTATCAAGCTGTGATGGCCGAGTGGTTAAGGCGTTGGACTCGAAATCCAATGGGATCTTCCCGCGTAGGTTCAAATCCTACTCACAGCGACTAAATTTAACTTTTATTCTTACTTATGACAAATTGGTCTTTTTGAAATTTATCATTTTGTTTAACGATTGTTCAGTTAAGATTAGTTTTATTTCCATAAATATGGAAAGGTACAGTTGAATTAACAACTTGTTTTATGTGTTTTGATATTCTATTTCGGTTCGATAACAGTGTTAAGGGTTCGTTAAAGGTCCCTGCTGAAGTTAAAAGTTAAAGTTGTCTTTGTTTAACGAAACCACTAGAGCATATTGATTGATTAATAATCAGCAATTGGATGTCAAAAATATGGTAATTTTGACACATAATGTTAGAGAGGAAACCCGCTACATTTTTTTCCATTAGTAGCCAAGCCAAGAGATCTTTTATATGCACCATCGCACAAACAGGATAATACGTAGCATGGTCGTTGATATACCAGTCGTGCACTGGCTGGAACGTGAAATAGCCCAATAGCCCCACTGGCAGGGATCGATCCCGAACCGATCGCGCATCAAGCAAGGGTTTTACCACTGGGCTACGTCCTGCCTTAGAGTAGCCCATAGACTGACGGCAGCGGGTTTCCTCTCAGTACAATAAAACATTTCTCTTTAGCCTTGATATGGCCAAATTAGTCTGATGATAATAAACATTTACTAATGTTTAGGTATTAATAACTAGAAAGATCTCATAAAAATAATTTTTAAAAATAATAAAAAGAAAACAATCCACAGAAAAAATAAATTAATTTTTTTTTTTTTTTTAAAGTAAAAAATAAAAAATAAAAGTATAAACCAAATAAACAAACAATAAACAAACAATTAAACACACATTGACACACCTCACTTAGAGCTCCAAGACAACAAAACAAAATTAATATAAACATATTTGATTATTTGAAAAGAGCGCCCAAAGTATTGGCAAGATATATCTAAAGAATTAAAAACTATGGAATAATATATGAGGTCTAATTCATAAAGTTCACTTAAACTCGCTTACGTAACTTTACAACATGTTGCATTGTTAATCACAAAGTTGCGAGAGGTTGTTGAATTAGGCCCCTGTAGACAGATTTACACGATTCTTATCAAGCTGTGATGGCCGAGTGGTTAAGGCGTTGGACTTGAAATCCAATGGGATCTTCCCGCGTAGCTTCAAATCCTACTCACAGCGACTAAATTTTACATTTATTTTTACTTATGACAAATAGGTCTGCTTTAAATATTTCATTTTCTTTAACGATTGTTCATTTAGGATTAGTTTCATTTCCATGGATATGGGAAGATACAGTTGAATTAACAACTTATCTTATGGGTTTTTTATATTCTATGTCGGTTCGATAACAGTGTTATGGGATCGTTAAAGGTCCCTGATTAAGTTAAAAGTTAAAGTTTGATTTGTTTATCGAAACCGCTAGAGCATATTGATTGATTAATAATGTTGACACATAGAGAGGAATACCGCTACATTCTTTCATTAGTAGCAAGGGATCTTTCATATGCACCATCCCACAGACAGGATAACACATACCACGATCCCTTTGATATACCAGTCGTTCTGCATTGGCTGGAACGAGAAATAGCCCAATGGTCTCACAGACAGGGATCGATCCCAAACCGACCGCGCATCAAGCGAGCGCTTAACCACTGGGCTACGTCCCGTCCCTGAGTAGCTCATAGACTGACGACAGCGGGTTTCCTTTCAGTGTCTGTGAATGACACCGTTTAAATGTGTTAGATGCGTTGTACAATAAAACATGTCTGTTTAACCTTGACATAGCTATTTTAGTCTGATGGTAAACATTTACTAATGTTTAGGTATTAATAACTAGAAAGATCTCATAAAACTAAAACATAATAATAATAAAAAGAGAAAAAATCTAGGAAAAAAAGTATTGGCAAATAAAATAAATATATTTAAAACATAAAAAATATCGAATAAAATATCACAGGCCTAATTCCGAAAGCTCCCTTGAACTCGCTTACGTAACTTTACAACATGTGGCATTGCTAATCACAAAGTTGCGATAGTTTAGTGAATTAGGTCGCTGTAGATAGTTATCAAGCTGTGATGGCCGGGTGGTTAAGGCGTTGGGCTAGAAATCCGATGGGATCTTCCTGCGTAGGTTCAAATCCTACTCACAGCGACTTTTATTTTCACTTATGACAAATTTTTCTATTTTAAATTTCTCATTTTGTTTAACGATTGTCTACCCAGGTGTGTCAATGTGTATTTAATTTTTGTTTATTTTAAAAATTTTTTGTAAGGTTTATAATTTTTTTTTTTTTTTTTTTGAATGCTTTGTGTGATAAATGTGTTTGGTTCTATGTGGGTTGTCTTATTATGAATTTTTAAAATTATTTTTATTTGTAGATCTTTATATTATGTGCTATCTGTGCAGTTTCATGCATATAAAAGATCCCGTTGGCTTGGCTACTATTGGAATAATGTAGAGGGTTTCAAATCTAAGGCACAGCGACTTTTATTTTTTACTATGACAAATTTGGCATTTTAATTTCTCAGTTGATTTTAATCTACGTGAATGTGCTCTAGCGGTTTCGATAAACAAAGAAAACTTTTTTTTTTATATCTTTTTTTTTTTTTTTTTTTTTTTTTTTGCGATCCCATAACACTGTTTTCTCTTATTATAACCGAAAATAGAATTATGAGAAAACCTGTTCTATGGCAATGAAATAAAAGATCCCTAATCCTAGAGGGTTTCCTCTCTACTGAACATCGTTAATTAATAAATCAAAATGTTTAAATTTAAAAACAGACCATAGAATATAAAAAAACCTGTTATGGAAATGAAACTAATCCTAACTGAACAATCGTTAAACAAAATGTGAAATTTAAAACAGACCAATTTGTCATAAGTAAAAATAAAAGTAAAATTTAGTCGCTGTGAGTAGGATTTGAACCTACGCGGGAAGATCCCATTGGATTTCGAGTCCAACGCCTTAACCACTCGGCCATCACAGCTTGATAAGAATCGAGTAAATATGTCCACAGGGGCCTAATTCAACAACCTCTCGCAACTTTGTGATTAACAATGCAATATGTTGTAAAGTTATGTAAACGAGTTTAAGGGAGCTTTATGAATTAGACCTGGTATATTATTCCATAGTTTTAATTTTTTTAGATATATCTTGCCAATACTTTGGGCACTCTTTTCAAATAATCAAATATGTTTAAATTAATTTTGTAAAAAAAAGACATGAAAGGTTCTCAAAATATTTTTCGGTGAAACACGATTTATGTTTCTGTAATGCCAATGAGAACTTGTTTCAAGAACTGGGTATTGAGCATGAACCAAACGATTGACGTCTCTTCATAGACAGTTCCTCCCGAAGTCTCAGGTGTGTTCTTCTGTTGAATGGAAATCAGTATCCATCAATACCAACTGGGCATTCTGTGCATATAAAGGAAAACTACGAAAATGTAAAATTTCTTCTGGAAACAATAGACTACAACAGGTACAAATGGCAGGTTGTGTGGGGATTTCAAAATGATTAGCTTCTTAAAAGGAGGCTATACATAACATTCTTGCTTTCTTAGCCTGTGGGACAGTCATGCTTCAACACTATCGCAAAAGACGCTGGCCTCACAGAGAACACTGTATTCTAGGCAACCAGAAGGTGAAGTACCAGCCCTTGGTAGAATCAGAGAAAGTCCTTATGCCTCCACTGCATATCAAACTTGGGCGTGTCCAACAGTTTGTAAAAACACTGAACAAAGAAGGCGAAGCTTTAAAATACATTTCCAACATGTTTCTACATATGTCAAAAGCAAAAATCGAAGGTGGTATTTTCACCGGACCAGATGTTCGCAAGATGCTCCAGTTACAAGAATTTGAAGACAAAAATTACATCAAAGGAACGAAACGCTTGAAGGTCGTTTAGAGAAGTGGTTGAAAATTTCCTTGGGAATAAAAAAAAGTGGGAATTACGAACGGTTAATGAAAAATTGATAAAGACTTATGAAAAGCTTGGATGACGGATGTCTTTGAAATTGCATTTTCGCCATTCTCACCTACATTTCTTCAGTGAAAATATGGGTGACATCAGTGAAGAACACGGCGAAAGATTTCACCATGATATATCAAAATGTTTTATATGGAAAGAAGATATCAAGGGAAATGGGACTGCAACATGATGGGTGACTATCTGTAGTGGTTAGTATGTGATGACTCATCATGTCATCGACGTAAAGTACGAAAAACGTTTCATTTGTGATTTGTAATCTTTGTTGTTGATTTATACCTGCATAGTAGAACATGCAGAATATATATGTAATATTTGTGTTAATAAATGCAATTAGAACTCCATGAATACAGTATTGTGTATATGTCTATGGAGCGAAAAATCTCATTAAAATTCTTAAAACATTTCCTACAAATAGTGAAAGTGAGATTCTGTGACTAAAACTAACAATCTAGAAGAAGTAGTGACATTTTTGTAATCAGTACACTTTAACTAAACATAATCAACACAAAAATTGACATAACTAAGAAGTTAGAACTTTGAATATTTCTGTTACATTGTGTAATGCCCATTATATATCGTCAAATATGCATACCAGTCCGAAAGCCTATATTAAGCATTCCTTTAAGTAACTTTACAACATGTTGTGCACATTGTTAATCACAAAGTTGCGAGAGGTTGTTGAATTAGGCCCCTGTAGACACATTTACTCGATTGTTATCAAGCTGTGATGGCCGAGTGGTTAAGGCGTTGGACTCGAAATCCAATGGGATCTTCCCGCGTAGGTTCAAATCCTACTCACAGCGACTTTTATTTTTACTTTTATTATTATTTATTAAAATTGGACATTTTTTAATATGCTTATTTGTTTTACCTAATATCCAGTTGCGATTAGCTTTAATTAAATACATATGGAAAGACAGAATTGGATTAATAACTCATATGTGTTTTGATGTTCTATTTCGACTCGACAAAAGTGAATGAAAGGTCAGTGCGAAAGTTTACTATATTTAACGACACCACTAAAGCACATTAATTTTAGGAGATAATCATAATGAGTTTTTAGATTTGCGGGTGTTATTGTCTATTTGATCCCGCCAATGTCATTTTTTACTGAAGGCGTTAGCCTGAGGTCAAAAATGAAACATTTGCGGGTATCAAATAGACAATAACACCCGCAAATCTAAAACCTTCATATGGTTATGTCCATTGTAAACTGAATCGTTTTTCTACAGAACTAACTGTATATTTGGTATTTATTTAACAAAATACCTGGCTACAGTCTAACTGTAGACCATTGAATCGTCAACTTCGCCTGTTCCAATTGCTAATGACGTCATTTTCTAATGACATCATTAGCTTTCCGGGTGTTATTTTCATTTGATCCCGGGGGGAAAAATGTAATTAACAAATCACAATACAGAATACACTCGCAGTCAGTTTACAATTGTTTATTTATCATCGGCTATTGGATGTCAAACATTTTAAAACATAGCCTTAGAGAGGAAACCTGCTACATTTTTTTCCTTCAGTAGAAAGGGATCTTTCATATGCACATCTCAAAGACAGGATATCATATACAACGGCCTTTGATATACCAGTCGTGATGCACTGGCTGGAACGACAAATAGCTCAAATGGCCCACAGACGGGTTTCGATCATAGACCGACTGCATATCAAGCGAGTACTTTTCAATTTTTTAAATTAAAAGACCATTATTTATAAATAAAATATATATAAAATATTTATAAAGACAAAAGTGAAAAAGATCGGTGTAAGTAGGACCTTTAACGAGCCCATAACGCTGTTATCGAAACGAAATAGAATAAGTTGTTAATTCAACTATACCTTTCCATATTTATGAAATTAAACTAATTCTAACTGAATAATCGTTAAACAAAATAAGAAATTTAAAACAGACCAATTTGTCATAAATAAGAATGAAAGTAAAATTTACTCGCTGTGAGTAGCAATAGATGATGGAATATCTGGATATGTGATATCATGTCGATTTTTCGTTTTCTTGAATCTTGAAATATCCACCATAGAGAAGTAGCAGTCATTCACATGGTTCTGTGGTTCTCTCCATATTCGGGGTATGTCAAAGGGCATTGAGGGGCGGTCACCTCGCATCCATCCCTCCAAATTCGATCGACCACAAACTACGTGTGCAGTCCATGATTTGTCTTGATCCCCATGTCAATGTCAAGGTTAAACAGAAATGTATTGTACAGCGTATCTAACACATTTATATGGCGTCATTCACAAATAATGAGAGGAAACCCACTAATCCTAACTGAACAATCGTTAAACAGAATGACAAATTAAAAACAGACCAATTTGTCATAAGTAAAAATAAAAGTAAAAGTAAAAAGTCGCTGTGAGTAGGATTTGAACCTACGCGGGAAGATCCCATTGGATTTCGAGTCCAACGCCTTAACCACTCGGCCATCACAGCTTGATAACAATCGAGTAAATGTGTCTACAGGGGCCTAATTCAACAACCTCTCGCAACTTTGTGATTAACAATGCAACGTATGCGAGTTTAAGCGAACTTTCTGAATTAGGCCTCGGATATTTTATTCCATATTGTTTATGTTTTAAATATATTTATTTTACTTGCCAATACTTTGGGTACATTTTTAAAATAATCAAATGGGTTTATATTAATTTTCCTTTGTTGTCTTGCGCTCTAATTGTGCTAACATTACTTAAGAGTGTTTAAGGGAGCTTTGTTTCAGAAACATAACATCCCAGATTGGACAAACGTGTTCCATCTAAGACAGATTAATTTGTTTTATTACTGAAAATATATTTGATTGCATAAACAATAAAAGGATTGAGCACAAGTTTGCCAACTTACCAGGCCCTCTCCTATATGCATACAATAATTATAATGGCGACAATCACTTAATTATAATATAATAAGACAGACGAACAGCGACCACGATCCTTACTCGAATACCAAGATTAGTACAAAAATAAGTTTTTATCGCCATCAATACGGATGTTTATAAACCCGAAATAAAGCGTGAAAATCCGCGTCATTTTCTAAACTAGTCGACTATGGCTTGACTGATATATAGTGATAATCCTAGTTACAGGCGCTGATCGGAAGCCGATATCGGTCCACTGATAAAGCGTTCGCTAACTCACGGTCTTGCCATGGGCATGTTGACAGTAATTTGGAGAATTCCTCAAAACAAATGACTGTTAAAAAAAGGTTAAGGTTTGTTTTGTTTAACGACACCACTAGAGCACATTGATTTATTAATCATTGGGTATCAGTTGGATGATAAACATTTGGTAATTTTGACAGTCTCACAGAAAAAACCACTGGCGTAGCTAGGATTTTATATTGGGGGTGGGGGGTGGCGGTGCAACCCATATTGGGGGGCAACCCACCCTATGTATGTATGTATGTTTGTATGTATGTATTGATGTATGAATATCTATATATTGTATGTATGTCAAGGTTGACTGTTACATACATAGATATTAACGCACTGGCGCAGGGGATAATTAAATCCTTTCTGGCCTCACAAATTGTCCCATGACGTTGTTGGGACTCGAACCTATGGCACTGAATCGTCAGCAACTTTGCAGACTTGCCATGATACCTTTTGAGCTATTGAGGCATCCTGTATGCCTGTCTGTATGTGTGTATGTATGTATGTATGTATGTATGTATGTATGTATGTATGTATGTATGTATATGTATGTATGTATGTGTCTATGTATGATTTTATAAAGTTTAATAGTTTTTGAAAACAATTTGTTTTGGGGGCAATAGCCCTGTGCAACACACACACACACACACACACACACACACACACACACACACACACACACACACACACACACACACACACTCCCATGCCACTGGAGGACTACATGTGTCCATTTTGGGCAACTGTAATAAATGAACAGTTTGCCCTAAAATAAAATGTCAATTCACTTTATCGCAATAAATACAAAACACCATGGCGTCACCAAGTTGGTTTTACAAAAAAAAAAATATATTACACAAAAGTTTGCAATTATACGTGTACCTAAACCAAAGAACACAGTTAAAATAGTTATTATTAGGGGCGACTATTGCGACCAGTTTCACTATTGCAATAGTGATAGTACTATTGTGATAGTATTGCGAGTTCTTAAATCGTTTGATAATAATATGAATAGATATTTCGCAAAACTATTTACCTGTCTTCAAGTGTGTGTGTGTGTGTGTGTGTGTGTGTGTGTGTGTGTGTGTGTGTGTTAGTCTGTGTGTTTGTATGTATGTCTGTGTTTGTACTTATTTATTTGTAATAATGTTACTAGGTAGTGAAATCATACGTTGGTCGTAGACTATATTATTTGACTGTGCATACTATCCAAACTATCGATAATTGGCCAAACAACTGCGATAGTTATCGATAGTTGAATTAACTATCGATACATTGCTATAGAGGCATTGACTATAGCAACATATCGATTGTCCGATGTATTGTTACACCACTAGTTATTATCTCGATCGGATCCCAAAATAGGACATCCTCGGCCAACTCCATACACTGGATACGACGAGCTCCGATTGCGAGTTAGTCTCGTTCAACGCTAACGTTTGCTGCATTCCGTAAACCATACCACAGCTAGGTAACGTGACAGGCCATCACAGAAGGCATAAACACCTCGGATAATAAACGAGTTGCGTTACCATGACACTTCTAAAGCGAGACGTCATTTTGATGACGAATGACGCGACTGTACTGTCACGGCTAGACCGTCCTCTCACAACCATTAACCCACTCGTGAGTACGCGCAAGTCTAGCAGAAGGAGGCTACACATACTAGTACATAGAAGTCATTTCATTTCAACTTATTTTCGTGCTTATATCCAATTAAGGTTCAGGCATGCTGTCATGGGCACACACCTTAGCTATCTGGGCTGTCTGTTCAGGGCCCCGTTCCATGAAGCGATCTTAGCCCTAAGATCACCGTAAAGTCGCACGCCCTAGTTTCAGCCCGCGAAAATTAATTCTAATTTTGGTTAATCTACAAAACTGTAACACACTTAGATCACGTTTTTATAAAATAGAGTCAAAAAGCAGGTTTTATATCGATAAATACCATGGGAATCCCCGTGACCCAATGACTTGAAATAATTTTGAAAGTTAATATTCTGATGTCACCGGTAGATGTCGCTCGAAGCACAGAAATGCCTGTCACGACAAATTTCACAGAGTGTACACAGACTTGGGGTGCGTTCCTTTCACCTCTCCTTGGCATGTTCCAACTGTTCTGTCCTGGACAGCGAAAGGAATGAGTTTGGAACAGGAAGTTACTTTACCAACATGGGTGCTTCTGTTGAGGAAGTGGCTGCTGCAGCAATCATGATACTTGAATAGGAATAAGACGACGATGATAGTCCGTCACTGACCATGTTGACTATACTACAGTGTTTGAAATAATACATTTTATATATAAACCGCAATTAGCCTACATTTGCTATTCGGCACCGGGTACTAGTGGCTAACCTATTATTATTAGCAATTAGATGCACCGTTTATTATTGTTGGTAGTAGTAGTAGTAGTAGTAGTAGTAGTAGTAGTAGTAGTACAGTCTGTAGGAACCAGAGGTGGGGAGGCACTTCCCCTCCCCAGGACGAAAATGTAAGGTTGTTTTTTTGTCCTACTCTATTTAAATAAAGGTAACAATATAGCTTGTCTCCCCCCCCCCCCCCCCCCCACACACACACACACTCCCCACCCCCAAGATTGTATCCCCTCTCCAGATATCGTAAGACTTGGCAAAATTATTGGTTTTAAGGGTTTGTAACGTTTTGTATTGAGATACTTGTCTGAACTTTATTGTTAATGAAAATGTTCAGGAACTGTGAAGAAAAACCTCACAAATGAACGACAAGCAAACGACACCAAATCGGATGTTGATTGCGTGAATCATGCACGAGAAAACAAACCGAACCAAAATGATAACGGTCACGGGTATACCAACGTCTGTGACGTTGAAACGGGAAGATCCCCTCTAAAAATAGATTAGACCTTGTCTGCTCAACGGTTTCTTCTCAGACGCGTATGCGTTTTTAAGAAATACGAAACATTTATTTTGTGGTATTACAAACACCAGGATTACCAGGATTATTAAAAAACACTTCAGGTGAATGGAAATATATATTCTGAATAATAAAATGTAAGTAAAGTGCAATTTTATTTGTGAGAAAATGGGTTTAATAGCGAAAAACAACGGCGTAATGGTTAACAACTGGGGCGTGTCCCTTTAAGTGCATAGCTACCTTATGTACTTAAGGTGATCGTAGCACTAAGATCGCTTCGTGGAACGGGGCCTAGGACAGTGAGTTAGTTGTTAGTGGTTAGTGAGAGAGAAAAGAGGGTGTAGTGGTTTTGTCTTACACCTACTCATTGAGTCGTTAAAACTGGCTCTGGATGGGAGCCGGTACCGGACTGCGACCCCTGTACCTACCAGCCTTATGTCCGATGGCTTAACCACGACGCCACCGAGGGTTGTACGCAGAAGTCAAAAAGTTTGTTTTCTTTAACGCCACCACTAGAACACAATTATTTAAGATGCTAAATGTATTATATGAGATCCTAACCCTCAAAGGATTTCAATATTGTTAAAGAAAGAAATGTTTTATTTAACGACGCACTCAACACATTTTATTTACGGTTATATGGCGTCAGACATATGGTTAAGGACCACACAGATTTTGAGAGGAAACCCACTGTCGCCACTACATGGGCTACTCTTCCGATTAGCAGCAAGGGATCTTTTATTTGCGCTTCCCACAGGCAGGATAGCACAAACCATGGCCTTTGTTGAACCAGTTATGGATCACTGGTCGGTGCAAGTGGTTTACACCTACCCATTGAGCCTTGCGGAACACTCACTCAAGGTTTGGAGTCGATATCTGGATTAAAAATCCCATGCCTCGAGTGGGATCCGAACCCAGTACCTACTAGCCTGTAGACCGATGGCCTACCACGACGCCACCGAGGCCGGTCAATATTGTTAACATATCTGAATTGTCCATTCTATTAACTCCCAATCCTCCAAGTTTTGTATTCCTAAATGACCTGACAAACATTTTACAATCCTTTTAATATAGTCCCCCTTTAGCAATTCTGTTTAAAAATATAACTGTCGTGGAAATGGGGGTAGGGTCACGCAGCGGGTAGATACACACACAACGCTGTGAGTCCTGTAATGCTATCATAAATTGTTCATCCCTAAGGATGTAGGCTTTGACAAAAAGCACTGTGAGCATTCGTCCCCTAGTTGGTCAAACATTTGATAATTCAGACACGTTTGCTTTTGTTTAATGACACCACTAGAGCACAATGATTTATTTATCATCAGCTATTGGATGTCAAACAGAAGAAAGCGGCCACATTTTGTTTTTTCATTAGCAGCAAGCGATATTTTATTTGTACTTTACCACAGACCGGACAGCACATACCACGGCATTTGATATATCAGTCGTGGGGACGGAAAAAAAAACAATCAGAGAAGTTTCGACCCTTTGACTGAAAAATTCGAGAAACTAACTAGACGTATGGTCCATTGTTTTTAAACACTTTTTTTTTTACTTTGGAAAACAAGCATGCTTGAAGTACTGCTAAAGCAATATAAGGAAATGTTTTATTTAACTACGCAATCAACACATTTTATTTACGGTTATATGGCGTCGGACATACACACAGATATTGAGAGAGGAAACCCACTGTCGCCATTTCATGGGCTACTCTTTTCGATTATGTCATGTCATGTCATAGGGTTTTACGTGCACATTCAGAACAAGCTGTTGTAGCGCACGCCTGTCGTGGGCACAAGAGCCGGCCTCGGTCGGCTCTTCCGTCCATGACAGGAACGATTAGCAACAAGGGATCTTTTATATGCACCATCCCACCGACAGGACAGTACATACCACGGCCTTTGTTACACCAGTTGTGCAGAACTGGCTGGGACGAGAAATAGCCCAATGGGCCACCGACGGGGTTCAATCCCACACCGACCGCGCATCGAGCGAACGCTGAGCATTCTTGAAGTACTGCTAAAGTAATAGATGTCCCATATAGGGCTCAACAAACTAAGTTCAAGGGCCATAACAGTGAAAAATAGTCAAATTCCCATAACAGTGAAAAATAGTCAAATTCCCATAACAGTGAAAAATAGTCAAATTCCCATAACATTGAAAAATAGTCAAATTCCCATGAAAGTGAAATTTGATCTGTAACTCAACATGAACAAGCAATAAACAAAATCTCAGTGTCTTGTGACATTCCGAAACAACCATCCCCACCCCCAACATACACACATAAACACACAAAAAAAGGTCGATAGACAGACAGACCATAGGCGTACGTACGGGCTACCATTTTTTATAGAGGGGCAGACTGGTTTTTGCCCGAATTGAAATGAAATGAAATGTTTTATTTAACGACGCACTCAACACATTTTATTTACGGTTATATGGCGTCGGACATATGGTTAAGGACCACACATATATTGAGAGAAGAAACCCGCTGTCGCCACGTCATGAGCTACTCTTTTCGATTAGCAGTATAGGATCTTTTATATGCACCATCCCACAGACAGTATAGCACATACCACGACCTTTGATATGCCAGTCGTGGTGCACTGACTGGAACTATTTCCCGAATTAAATAAAAATGCCTGAAACCGCATAATAACATTTATTCTTGTTAGAATTACTACCAAACAGCTATATATGGATGCAAACGAATCATTATTAATTTTTACATGGACTGTAACTAATTTTTAGGGTAGAATGATAGACATACATGGTAAAAAAAGGTTTTAGTTTAGCACATTTTGCAAGACTATCTCTATGATGCTTGTTCGAACTTGAGGTTTTGCTCTCATCCTGCCCCTGTCCCCTGTCTCGTACGCTTATGAGACAGACAAATGTACCGACGGAAACGAAATCTATAATCCCCTTCCACTTCACCGATAGGGGGAATAAACAATCTTATTTCTGTTTTACTGAAGAAGTCATCTTCGCAGATCGTAATGATTTATAAAAATTACTTATGTTGCTGAGACGCTGTTACGACGTAATAAAATTAGGACGTGTGACATCGGTGACAACACCTCAATCTCCGAACGACGAAATCGTGAGCGCTTTCTAGTTACACCCGTTCTAACCGCGGCCAAATCAGAGTTAATGTATGCAAATATGCAAGGCGTTGACGTCTTATCCATGTTCCTTTGCATACAACAGTGTTACATTACAGAATTGGGTTTCCGCAGTCACTGGCATTCTGTATAATAGGAATGACATTTACACAAAAAAATTCCTTTCTTCTTTAAAAAAAAAAAAGATATATATTTTGTGGTTTTTCGTTATTATCGTGGGTTTTTTGTTCTTGTATTTTTTTCATGGTACAATACATATTATGTTTTTAATAAAAAAAACAGCAAAGGCTTGCGGGTAGCAATTGTCTTATCGTATAAAACATTAAATTTTATGAAGTCATTCAAAAGCGAATCACGTTTGTTTTATTGCTTTTAGCTAACTGCACCTGGAAATAAAAAACAACAGATTAAGCCTTGACACACTAATTTGCTTATCGTAAACTTTGTTTGTTTTTTTGTGATGTCACTTAAAATATAGCTCATATTTTATTGTTTTTTAAGTACATGTACTTGGAAATGCAGAATATGTTTACGCCACGTCAGGTTAAATAACGCATACATTTAAACTTTATTTTCCATGTCTAATACAACAAGAAGGTAAACGTGTTTGAAAATGACACAAAAGGTTTTGTTTTGTATGTAATGTTTGTTTGGATTCTTTTATTATTATTGTTTGGGTTTTTTTGTTGTTGTTGTTGTTTGTTTTTTTGTTTTGTTTTTTAAATTTTATTTAATTTTGGGGGTTTTGGGTTTTGGTTATTTTTGGTGGTATTTTGTTTGGTTTTGTTGTTTGTTTGTTTTTTTTTGTTTGTTTTTTTTTTTTTTTTTTGTTTTTTTTTTGGGGGGGGGGAGCGGACTGATTTGTGTTGCGTTTTACTCTCTCTTTCTCTCTCTCTCTCTCTCTCTCTCTCTCTCTCTCTCTCTCTCTCTCTCTCTCTCTCTCTCTCTTTGGGGGGGGGGGGGGAGGTGACGGGCCTTGTTCTTCCTTTTTTCTCCCTTTCTTTCTTTATTGTGACCGCAGGTTTTCATTCACTCACTCCATCATGTCCAGTTTTAAATCTTCATCACATCATCAGCAGACACCGAACGCCGACGTGTTCTGGGAACGACGCGGTGCCATCATTCTGATTCCATGATTAGGCCCGTGTGAAAACTGCGCCGTGGTCTGAGTTGGTATTTATCATTTCCATCACACGCTAGAATACCTGTCTGTTTGAGAGGAAGAAAGTGTGACCCGCCCCGTGTATAACGATTAGGTCGATTAAAACTGTCATGTTTGTTAATTTTATATTGCGCTCTATACGTGTATTTACTTATTTATTTTATTTTTATAATGCGCAAAAAGAAAACCCGTGTTTTAATGTTGTTTGTTTTTTGTTTTTTTTTGTTGTTGTTGTTGTTGTTGTTTGTTGTTGTTGTTGCTGTTGTTGTTATTGTGGTTTGTTTGCCTGGAACCGGCCTCGGTGACGCAGTGGTTAAGCCATCGGACTACAGACTGGTAGGTACAGAGTTCGCAGGCCGGTACCGACTCCAACCCAGAGCGAGTTCTTAAGGGCTCAATGGGTAGGCGTAAGGCCACTACACCCTCTTCTCTCTCACTAACCACTAACCAACTAACAACTAACCCACTGTCCTGGACAGACAGCCCAGATAGCTGAGGTGTGTGCCCAGGACAGCGTGATTGAACCTTAATTGGATATAAGCACGGAAATAAGTTGAAATGAATTAAATGTTTGCCTGGTGTTTAAAGCTGCGACTGTCAGATGAATATTATCATTTACTAGTACCCCTGTTTTCCTGTAATTCATCTATATCATATAAAACATAGGGTATAGTAATTAAGCAATATAATGGGGTAGTGGGATAGTAATAAACGTAACTGTTGTACTTTAAAGGCGATGCAAACCATGCGAGTATCTCGTACGACAATAGCCGAGTACAACCGATGAAATGGTAATGCTGTCTTGTCACAATCGGCAATTCTTGTGGGGTTTTTCGTACGATGCACTCGTATCGTGTGTGTGTGTGTGTGTATGTATCTGTGTGTGTCTGTCTATATCTGTGTGTGTGTGTGTGTATGTGTGTGTGTGTATCTGTGTGTGTGTGTGAGTGTGCGTGCGTGCATGCGCGTGCGTGTGTGTGCGAGGGGCGGACGTAGCCCAGTGGCAAAGCGCTCGCTTGATGTGCGGTCGGTCTGGGATCGATCCCTGTCGGTGGGCCCATTGGGATATTTCTCGTTCCAGCCAGTGCAATACGACTGGTATATCAAAGGCCGTGGTATGTGCTGTCCTGTCTGTGGGATGGTGCATATAAAAGATTCCGGGTTTCCTCTCTACGACTATATGTCAAAAACACCAAGTGTTTGACATCCAGTAGCCGATGATTAATAAATCAGTGTGCTCTAGTGGTGTCGTTAAACGTGTAGCGTCACCTTATGGCTGTGCAAACCAGTAGGAACCCGCGGGGAGCGGAGGTATTTGCCTCCTTTACCCCCCCCCCCCCCCCCCCCCCTTACACACACACATACACTTGAGGACAAAAATGTATGTTTTTACTACTCCATATAAATGAAGATTGAACTCTGACCTGTGTCCCATCCCCAGTTCGAGATACCGTCTCTACGGGACTGCACCATATTATATTATTAATGACAGGAGTTTATGAAATTTGTTGTTGTGTTGGTATTTCTTACCCCCACCCCCATCCCCACCCAACGCTATGGACATAACGCAGATCTTGTATTGACAACCATCCGTTCATTCATTCATTCATTCGTTCGTTCGTTCGTTCGTTCGTTCGTTCGTTCGTTCGTTAGTTCGTTCGTTCGTTCGTTCGTTCGTTCATTCATTCATTCATTCATTCATTCATTCATTCATTCATTCATTCATTCATTCATTCGAAGATATTATTTTTGTGCTTATATCTAATTAAGGTTCAAGCACGCTGCACACTTCAGCCATTTGGATTATCTGACCAGTACATTTGGAAAGTGATTAGTGACAAATAAGTCGGTTTAGTGATTGCAATTACATATCAAATATGTTTTTCTACATAAAATATTAATGGCTGTATATTAAACGTGTTTCTGATCGTTCTAATATTTGTACTAGCGTAAATTTCATTTTAGTCGGTTTAGTGATTGCAATTACATATCAAATATATTTTTCTACATAAAATATTAATGGCTGTATATTAAACGTGTTTCTGATCGTTCTAATATTTGTACTAGCGTAAATTTCATTTTATTTTCTAAAATATATTTTTCCGTACGTACGAAATTATTTGAAGACAAAATCCAGTTTGGGCTTCTTACAAATGTTAAGACGATCAGAAACACATTAAACATACAGACACTGATATTCTAAAGAAGAAAATATATTTAATATGTAAGTTTAATCGTAGAAATATTTTATTAGTCGGAAACATCTTATAATGCGGCAAACTCAGGAATGTCCCTTTAAGTGTGAATAAATAAGCATTTCGATTAGTTATAAACGTAGTCCGAAAATATATAGTTTAGAATATAGATACAAATATGAAATAGACAAATCATTAAAAAAAAAAAAAATAATAAAATATGAAATAGCTTTACAGAAAGAGAAATATTCGGTCTATTATAAATGTTAAAGTTTGTTTTCTTCTACATTAATCATCGGCGAGTGGATGTCACATATGTGTTAATTTTGACACGTAGTTTTCAGAGGAAAACCGTCACGTTCTTTTTCAGTGGCAGCAAGGGATCTTGCACTTTCACACAAACGGGACAGCACATACCACGGCCTGTGATATACCAGTCATGGGGTACTGGGTGGGACAGGGAAAGACAATAGTTGTCAAGTGGATTCCATTTTACGATTCAAGCATTCCAGACAGGTACAGTTGCATACCATACACTGTAGTGCATATATAATGCTTGCGTCACAGGATCGAACCACACTGGTGGAGCCATTCAACGGATTGGGGTTTTTTCGCGTTCCAACCAATGCACCATAACTGCTCAAAGGCCGTGGTATGTGCATATAAAAGATCCCTTGCTACTAACGGACAAATGTAGCGGGGTTTCCTTTTTAAGACTATATGTCAAAATTACTAAATGTTTCACATCCAATAGCCCTTGAGTAATAAATCAATGTGTTCTAGTGGTGTCGTTAAACAAAACACTTAACTTTAGTATAATGCTATTTGTGTAGTTAAATGAGTGGGCCAACACACGTATGAATCAGAATTGCACTGGGTTATTTTAAGGTGTAGTTCCCAGGTTCCCCAAGCCTTGCTTAATTTATTTTACAGAGTTAATAGCTACAGTTTGATAGTATTAATTGTGCCACGCTTAGGTTGCTTTCCAATTGACAAAAGTGTGCAATAAATCTGTATAACCGCACACTTTTTAAACCCCACCTCTCACGGATCGAAACTTCCTTATTGCGTCATGCAACGTCACTTAGGGGCGTTTTTCAAGTTTATGCGGTAACTCATTCATGGTAAGCATGATTATTTGCACACCTTCGAGTTACACCAGATAAACACTGCCCCTGTCGCACTCCATACCACCGACTTTATCATTTTATGCGGTAACTATATATAACAAAGCGTAAATAAAAACAATGTGGGCGTATTATCAATTTTGCCTCATAAGCGTAAATCGTATATATTCTGTTGCTAAGCAGCTTTTGTCTCCAGGGCAGGACGTAGCCCAGTGGTAAAGCACTCGCTGAATGCGCAGATCAGTCTGAGATCGATCTCCATCGCTGGACCCATTGTGCTATTTTTCAGTCCATCAAGTGCACCACGACTGGTACATCAAAGGCCGTGGTATGTGCTATCCTGTCTATGGGATGGAGCATATAAAAGATACCTTGCTACTAATGGACAAATGTAGCGGGTTTCCTCTCTAGGACTATATGTCAAAGTTACAAAATATGTGACGTTCAATAGCCGATGATTAATAAATCAATGTGCTCTAGTGGTGTCGTAAAACAAAAGAAACTTTCAACTTTTATTTCCACGTTCACCGTTTTCCAGTACGAATAGATAACCGTAATCGTAAGCAGTTTCGTTAAATATTCAAAAAGGTTACCCACGAACCTTCTAGACATTGTGCCCTTGGTCAAGACATCTTGACAATGTGCCCTTAGTCAGGACACCTTGCGCCTTACTTACAATCTAATTAAAATTAGTTCCACTGGTTCATTACTATTACCTGTGGATCTAACAGCACCCCGTTGGAGCTCATGTCCAGTTGACCAATCAAAACCTTACTTGCAAAATCATACCAGTGATTTGAAAAGAATTTGAAAACATTCGGGATTATGCCGAGGGTATACGAAATGATTCGGTTGAATTACGAAGTATGCCAGAAACTAATTTCAATATAAAATTTTATATAAAATTCGGTTCAAGACGAAAAAAAAAAACCGTGATGGTATAACCATAAAATCTGTTTATACTAGTATACAATCTACAGTTTATTACTGCACTTTTCTCCCCTGTTTTTTTAATGTTGAAATAGACCAACAAGTTCGTCCATTGCTTAAATAGTCTCGCCCGATATTTTTAGAATTTGTATGCTCCCGAATAACGCTATAAAAGTGTAATTGGTCGATATTTAAATTGTTATTTATAGATGAAATGTCACCTAGACATGGGAGTCCACGCAATTCTGTTAGATCTACTGGTAGACCAGCAGAGCTAATTTTATTCAGATTGCCTTGCTTACTAAACTTAAATCATTTCGCAATAGTACCCATAGATATTACGGCCCCTGATTATACACCAGGAAGAACTGGTTATAGCAACAACAAAAATGAAAGACCAAAAAAAATTTAAAATGCTGTTATGTATCGTACTAAATTAAGCTATTCACCAACTTCTCCGCCTGGAGATACTATTTACGGCCGATTGTCGAATAATTTTTTGTCTAAATCACACATTAACCGATAAAGGCAATAAACTGGTATTGGGAAAACACGGTAATTCGAAACACCCAGATGGCATAGAGAGATATGGCCCACATAGGTATGCGCCAAGGGGGATGCATGTATTAATAGACGGCCCAATACGGACGCGGATTTACGCCGCACTGCAAGCTATGACAGACGACAAAACCAGAAAGTGTCATAAAGCGGTTTTCTGATTTACTAGAGTGACATCGATGACCCACTGCGGCGGTTAGCTTATAAATCGCCTTCAGGGGCTTGGGATAGAACATAATACATAGTGTGTTTTTCACGTGAAAAACAACAATAATTCTGTTTTCTTCATTCATTGGTCTCAGCGCTCGCGGTCGGTCCAGGATCGATCCCCGTCGGTGGGCCTATTGGGCTATTTTTAGTTTCAGCCGGTGCACCACGACTGGTATATCAAAGACCATGGTATGTGGTATCCTGTTTGTGGGATGATGCATATAAAAGATCCATTGGTACTAATGGGACAAAAAATGAAGCAGATATTTTCTCTAAAACTATATGCCAAAATTATCAAATGTTTGACGTCCAAAAGCGGCGATTATAGCCGATGATAAATAAATCAATTTGCTCTAGTGGTGTCGTTAAATAAAATAAACTTTAACTTTGTATGTAGAAAAAATTATTTTATTTTTCTTCATTCATTGATCCAAGATGTGTGCATTACACATTTTAATATATGTATTTTAATTAGTTGCCGATCGTTGATATTACGTATCAACGATGATTGATAATGTGACATAATAATGACAGAACTATAATATTCATTCATTCACTACAACAAACTTAGGTCAGTCTCTTTAAAAACAGGGTTTTAAACTGTGGGAGAGAGTCAGAGAGAGAGAGAGAGAGAGAGAGAGAGAGAGAGAGAGAGAGAGAGAGAGAGAGAGAGAGAGAGAGAGAGAGAGAGAGAGAGAGAGAGAGAGAGAGAGAGAGAGAGAGAGGAGGGGGGAGAAGCAGATAGGGTTGGCGTGAGAAAGAGACAAAGAAAAAATAGCGAAAGGGAGGGAGAGAGAGAGAGAAAAAAAAAAAACAGAAGAGAGAGGATGATAGAGGGAAGGAGAGAGAGAGAGAGAGAGAGAGAGAGAGAGAGAGAGAGAGAGAGAGAGAGAGAGAGAGAGAGAGAGAGAGAGAGAGAGAGAGAGAGAGAGAGAGAGAGAGAAAGGGAGAGAAATAGTAGCATAGAACGAGGGAAAAAAGAGTTAGAAAGAATGAGAGAGAAAGAGACAGAGAGAGATCCTTCTAATAGATGCACGTCGTGTGAAGGGTGGGGTTTTACGTGTACGTCATATGATGGTGGGGGGACTTTAGGTGGTATAAATTATTGCAACTATATATACAATTAACGTGAGGTAGGGCAATAGGTTGCCAGTGTGCTATTTATGCTACATAATAGTGATATGCAGATATAAAATTTAATGTTCAGGGCTAAATCGTTCTCCGCTCCCCTCTTCATTTTAATGACTAATATTGAGTAGCCTTCCTCTTAATGAATTCTGAGATCTAGCACTGTCTATCATTCACACCTTTACACACCTCGAGAGCTTCTTTCACTGAATATGAATTACAATGAAACAAGTAGGATTCAGAATTAAAGGGACATTCCCGAGTTTCCTGCATTGTAAGATGTTTCCGACTAATAAAATACTTCTACGATTAAACTTACACATTAAATATATTTTCTTGTTTAGAATATCAATGTCCGTATATTCAATGTGTTTCTGGTCGTCTTAATATTTGTAAGAAGCCCAAATTGGATTTTGTCTTCAAATAATTTCGTACGCACGAAAAAATTGTTTTTAGGAAATAAAATGAAATTTAACCTAGTACAAATACTAGAACGATCAAAAACCACTAATATTTTATGCAGAAAAATGTATTTGATATGTAATTACAGTCGTCAAAAAGTATCCATTAGACGATAACATCTTAAAAATTGCAGCAAACTCAGAAATGTCCCTTTAAGATAATAAAAGAGTGGCCAAGTTTGTCAATAAAATAAATATTAATAATGCTGACTTAACAGTTCTATTTTGTTTTTATCACCCGCAACAAAATTATGAACATTTTCCTTTCACCCCTTTAAAGTCTTCATTAAAAAAAGAAAAAAGAAAAAAAGGAGGCTGTACGCTTAAAAAAGAGCAACCCAATGGGTTTGTTTTTTAAGCCAGAAAAAAAAGCAAGCACTTGAATATATTTAGGGGAACGGGCCTTGGTTCACTCCCCCGCTACCCCTGGATCCACCCGTGAAGTTCACGAGAGAATCAAAACATGACATGCCCTTTTTTAGCGAATTGTATATGTAGGGCTCCCTGTGAGAAGCGAACTTACTGACCATCAAACTGACAAGTGCATCCACTCGATCATCTCACGACCTATTATAAAGTTAGCTTACTTTCATCGGCGAAAATTAACATTCACATGCACGCAGTACCTTTCTCTGTGTGTCTGCCTGTCTCTGGGTATCTGTCTGTCTGTCAATTATTTTGTCTGTCTGTCTTGTCTGCATATATGTATGTATTTTCATCCTCCTAATACTTATATACATAAACAGCGTTTGAAAATATTTATTTAAATAATTAAGTAACGCATTCAATAAATTGAAATTAAAAAATATTGTCTCAAATCTAAAATAATAATTTTCTTTTAGATGTGGAAATGGACACTAAGCTTGATTAATCTACAAACCTGTAACACATTTGGATGAAATTACAACAGAGTGAAACATGACTCCGTGACGTTGAAACAGGGAAATACCCTTAACAATAGATCTCGTCCCCATAACTGTTACATGTCAGAACTACGTCCGGGTTTGTTTGTTTGTTGTTGTTTTTTATTATTCATTTTATGGTATTAAAACTACTCGAATAACCAGATGTACGGAAATGGATAATCTAAATAATAAAAGATAAATAATGTCTGATTTCAGTTGTCAAAAACAGCTCTAATAGTAATAGAGAAAATTACGTCATAGCTATTGAAAGGAAAGGAAAGGAATGTTTTATTTAACGGCGCACTCAACACATTTTATTTACGGTTATATGGTGTCAGACATATGGTTAAGGATCACACAGATATTGAGAGAGGAAACCCGCTGTCGCCACTTCATGGGCTACTCTTTTCGATTAGCAGCAAGGGATCTTTTATATGCACCATCCAACAGACAGGATAGTAGCGAGAAATAGCGCAATGGGCCCACTGATGGGGATCGATCCCAAACCGAACGCGCATCAAGCGAGCGCTGTACCACTGGGCTACGCCTCGCCCTCATAGCTATTGAAAAAAAAGTAAAGTTTGTTTTATTTAACGACGCCACTAGAGCACATTGATTTTTTATCTTATCATCGGCTATTGTACGTCAAACATATGGTCATTCTGACACTGTTTTTAGAGGAAACCCGCTGTCGCCACATAGGCTACTCTTTTTACGACAGGCAGCAAGGGATCTTTTATTTGCGCTTCCCACAGGCAGGATAGCACAAACCATGGCCTTTGTTGAACCAGTTATGGATCACTGGTCGGTGCAAGTGGTTTACACCTACCCATTGAGCCTTGCGGAGCACTCACTCAGGGTTTGGAGTCGGTATCTGGATTAAAAATCCCATGTCTCGACTGGGATCCGAACCCAGTACCTACCAGCCTGTAGACCTTTAGTGTGTATTTACTATGTAATGAAATAGGTTTTCTATCAATTATAATCGTAATGTGACATAGTATAATTATACTGATTGTCGACAAGGACGTCCCAGGGCTAAACAAAATTGATTTGATTTGATTGATTGAAACTGACGTTTTATTTCTTATGAAATTTAACAATTAATTAGAGGTTTTCCCAATGAATGAATGTATGAATGAATGAATGAATGAATGAATGAATGAATGAATGAGTGTTTAGCGACGCCCCAGCACAAAAATACACATCGGATATTGGGTGTCACAAATGTTAAGTATATGAAAATATTATGATATATATATTATTATATATATATATTCATATATATATATATTTATGTAAAACCACAGTGTAAAGAGCTGTGGGGGTCCCAACTTGAGACGCACTCCTCTATACATATATGATGTTAACAATTATATATGAGTAAGCCTAATATTAAATACATGTATATTTTTGAAAAGAAAGAAAAAAAGAATGAATTAATGAAAAACCTTATTAATAGTGTTGTCGACCTACATATTTGTATACCATCTTACCATCTCATTTTTATGATTAAAAAGGATCCATTAGTTGGAACCATATTACAATAGCATCAAACTCAAACAGTCTATTTAACACAAAATTCAACCTCTAATAATAATTTTAAAACTTGGTGAAGATGGACGTCTCCCAATGTTCGACGAATGTTTAAGAAATCCACTGTCTCTCACGGACGTTTAGGCTAGTGCCCTATGTATTATAGTAAAACAGTTGATAATTTCCACTAGTCCAGACCACAAATGGACTAGCCGGGACCAAGGGCTAGTGGATTTGTCGAATCCCGCGTCTTCTCTCATTTAAAATTACAATTCTTATTTCATATAGCCACTTAACTCGCAATGCTGGTCAATGCAAATATTAAGGCACGACACGGAATATGTTACTATACTGCCACCAATAATTTTAGAATCTGATAATCTACATGTTTTTCACCTGTAATCACAATGAGAGATGTCTGTTCAGTTTATGGTTCTGCTATTTTGGCGTGTTTTGGCACAAGCACAGGTATATGACATGTGATTGACACTGTTAAAATAAGTCGACATATAGTTGGAAGGTTGGTTTTTGAAGAAGAAAAAACTTCTGTTTTTTATTTCGTATGAAGTAGTATTTTACATTATAACAGAAATGTCCACATCGCTTCCACTTTCAAGCAATGGTTACGTACTCTATATTATTAATTCAACCAACATAGATAAATTTGCGTGTGTGATTAATTCAGAAGAGAAGAAATTCCATTGTGCTGTTAATATTTCTTTAATTAAACTAAATAAGGACCGTGATATATCTTGTATTGTCTGTGGGAGAAATGGCTATAAATGATCGCTTCATGTAGCGGGTTTCCTCTGAACACAACGCGTCTCAAAATGTATCAAATATTTGAAATCCAATAGTCGGTGATTAATAAATCGATTGACAGTTGACGATAAGCGTTGTTTACTAAAAGATTAGGTTTGTTTGCATTTTGCATTAATTAATAAATGATAAAGTCTATGCTCTTGATGTTTGGACCATTGAAAAAGAGCTGACTTTTATTTTTTCATCGTCGAAACGTGGAAAATAGTCTTGATATTATTATTTGGTGGTATTTCATCAACGTGGATTGTTCTATAGTTAGTAAGTGCTATATAACGTGTTGGTGCGAGCTTGCAACTTTCAGTAACAAATGTAATTATTCTTTAATTATTGTTTCCCTGCTTGAACACTATATCTATGATATAATTAATTTGCACAGGAAGAATTTAGCAACTGAAGGGGCCAGTTATATTTCAATTCATTTTTCAATGGGGGCAGGGGCAATGCATTCTCAAACGTTGGGGAAATGTGTTCTCTGCACCTCCCTCTGTTTCAGATGCCTATGAAGGTGTTTCTGTTTTCTTTTCTTTTTTATATCGTGTATGCCCAACATTATGTAGGTTTACTAATGACGTTGAAGAATCGTTTCAATGCTTACCAAATTGTTCTTCGCAGCATCCCAGTATTCCTGGCTATTCGGCTGGACAGACGAGGATCGGGGACGTTCAAAGTTCTTAATCCACGAAGGAGTCAGTGCCATTGTCAAAACATATCCTTCCGAACCATTTTCCAAAACCAAAAAATTAAACAGTCAAAAATCATTGTTTCTACTTCCTACAGCATTTCGAGCCGGTTTCCTTCATCGTGAACACGTTGAAACGGCAGCGCATGTGTCTGAGCGGCGTATTGGACGTGACAGCAACCACACGTGACTTCCGTTAACAGACGACAGAAGTGAAGCAGAAGACAAGACTTTGACGAACCAAGTGACTAACTCGAACAATCACGAAACAATAGCTTGTGTGTATTGTTCCTAATATTTCTTTCACGTAGAAATAAGGGACGTTACTGCACGCGGAATATATTCACATGGGAAGGGTCTTCAGTGATCTGAAATGCCCCTGGCCAAAAAAATGTAGGAATGCCCGTATTTGCCTTTAGTTTTGGTAACTTTTGTCAGCTACGCCCAAGGCATGATACGTTTTGGCACTGTTGCATGACCGCCGTGTTATACATATGTTACAATAATTTTCGCTGCGAAATCTATTTTGAAACTCAAACAAGACGAAGATCAATTAAACGTAACCGTTTTATAATGACATTGTTAATTAATTAACCCGAATCATTTCGCCATAGCTCACACAGCATTTCGCTGGCCTATAAATTGAGATGCATGTTGTCGAATACACGGGGTCTTTGTTAGATAATAGTTTATCTACAACGACGGTTGTCCCAATGACATTTAGTCGACACTTAACTTCAGGGAAATAGTTGTAATAAATAGTTTTTATTTCCATTGCCAGGTAATGATGAAGCAAATGTGCAGGTGTATTTGTTGAGGAACGGCAGCAGTTGATGCGATTCAGGTTAAAAACTAGAATATGCGACTTTAACTTGTTTTAATTGATTACCTTTCTTGTATTAAACTGTTACGGATGTCACAGTAAAAAATTAAGATATACTGGAATAATGATTTCAGAGTTTGTAATGATTGTTACATCATTTGTCTGTTTTACTTTCGCAAATCGTTGAGTGTATCATTCATCTGGAAAGAGATTTATTACGAAACAAAATAAATATAATATATTGTTTATGGGATTTGTTGTCATGTGAACAAATTAATATAGATATTTACGAAACCGCAAAAGTGTTTTATGATTTATATTTTCTGTTTTAAACTCTTTTTAGGAATGGTTACAATTTGATAATCTGACGAACGTGGTTTAGTTAGTTTTGTTTAGCTTGATTAGCCGGTGTTTATTTTTTTAGGTTTGGTTTTGTTTCGTTTTGGGTGGTTGGTTGTTTTATTTGTTTTGATTGTTTGTTGTTTGTTTGTTTGGTTTTTTGTTGTTGTTGGGTTTATTTTAGTGGGGTTTTTTTGTTGTTGTTTTTTTGTTGGTTTTTTTGGAGGGGGGGGTTTGTTGTTGTTTGTTTTTTTGGTTCTTTTTGTTGTTGCCTTTTTGGTTATTTTTCTTTATTTTGTTATTGTTGTTTGGGGTTTGCTTGGTTTTTGGTTGTTTTTGTTTGTTGTTGGGATTTTGTTTTTTTTAATTTGTTGTTGTTGGGTGTTTGTTTGTTTTTTTTGTTTTTTTTTGTGTTTTGGGGTGTTTTTGGGGGTGGGTTTTTTTTTTTTTTTTTTTTTTTTTTTTTTTTTTGGGGGGGGGGATCAGTGTTTCCACATTTCTTAAAGGTGTTTCATGTGTTTTGTTTGTTACTGGGTTGTTTTTACTAGGTTATTATTTATTTTGAGATTTTGTGGCGTGGGCAGATTTCCTCTATTATTATGTTATATACTTGTGTGGTGTGCGTTGTTGTTTTGTTTTGTTTGTTTTTTGTTGAGTTTGTTGGGTGTTTTTTTAATTGTTCTTTTATTGTTGGAGGTTTGGGTGGCGTTTGTTGTGCCCCCGCCCCCCACCCCCCACCCCAAGGTCGCGAACCCGGACCACACATTTATTAGGCCGTATACACACACTGACATTATTACTAACAATCTTTAGATAATATTTCATATTTTCTATCAAATGCGATTTATGTCTTGCCACTTCAGTATTTATTGGCCTAGTCCGAGGAGAAATAAGGCATTCCATACCTATTTGATTCGTTCCGATGTGTATAGTATTAAAAATTTATACTGTATTTTTATGTCATACCGACAAAGGATGACATGACACCCACGTCTCTGGTGTGCTGATGCATAAAATTATACTATAATTACATAGACAAGAACAATGTTAGTCTTATTTGAAACATTACGTGTCGATTCGTTCGAAGAAGACAGAAATAAAAAGAACAGAAAAGTGTTATCCGACATCGAGGTATCACTTTTTAAAATCTTTATTATTTTGTTGAAATGTCTTGAAATATTTATCAAAATAATATTAAAACTGATCGGTTCACCAAAACGAATGCCCGTGAATATCTCCGGTTTAACTACATAAAAGATGAGTCAGCTTATACATGTATATCGTATCAATTACTTTGTACCGGATACTAAGGAGCAAAACGATACACGATAACCAACGTTTCCTCCCACCACCACCGAGGGGAAAGACGTGGGTGGGGAAGGATAAAGCACACGCCTTGGTGTGCGGTCAGTCAAGGATCGATTCTGTTGCTGGGCTCATTGTTTCTAAAGTTTGTTTGTTTGTTTTGTTTAACGACACCACTAGAGCACATTGATATATTAATCATCGGCTGTTGGATGTCAAACATATACCTTACAACATATGCTGTTTGCTGTATCCTGGGCAGCTAAAAAAAGCTTCTTTTTTATTGTTATATTGTGTTGGATGACATACACTACAACATATGCTGTTTGCTGTATCCTGGGCAGCTAAAAAAAGCTTCTTTTTTATTGTTTTGTTTAATGACATCACTAGAGCACATTGATTTATGAATCATCGGCTAGTGGATGTCAAACATATGGTTATTTTGACACAGTCATAGAGAGGAAACCTGCTACATTTTTCCATTAGTAGCAAAGGATCGTTTTATATGCATCATCCCATAGACAGGATAGTACATACCACAACCTTAGACATACGGAAATAGCCCAATGAGCCCACCGACGGGGATCGATCCTAGACCGACTGCACATCAATCGAGCGTTTTACCACTGAGGTACGCCCGCGCCCCCCCCCAGCAAGGGATCTTTTATATTCACCATCCGAGTGACAGGATAGTACATGCCACGACCTTTCTTACACCAGTTGTGGAGCACTGGCTGGAACAAGAAATGACCCAATGGGCCCACGGACGGGAATCGATCCTAGATCGAATGCGCATCAGGCGAGCGCTGTACCACGGATCTATGTCAACCCCCCTCCACCCCCCCCCACACACACAGACTCGAATGCTGTTGCAACCAGTTTCCCATAAAAGCATTAACTAATAGCATGATGAGGAGTGTAGCTCATAATTCTTCATATTATTGCACCTCTGTTTTACACACACACACACACACACACACACTCATACTCACACACAATCTCACACACACACACAATCTCACACACACACACACAATCACACTCACACACGCACGCACACACTCACACACACAATCACACGCACGCACACATACACACATGCACACTCACACGCACACACACACACACTCATACTCACACTCACACACACACACACACACACACACACAATCACCTTTTATATTTTACTTGTCACTGTGGATACCAACCCCAATATCAAAAGCCTGGCTATGTTAATGAGCACGGTATGACCACAATGTAAACAGAGAAATTAAATAAATATATAATACACAAAATAGTTTATTCCAATAATTCTACAACCAATATTTAACAAATGTGGAATGGAAAACGAGCACAAATAAGTTATTAAATCATTTACACTTGAACAACATAACGCGCATGTATATTATAAATGGTGATCTAGGGAACACACACATAAAACACCACAAAGATTATGAATGAACTGTGTAAATGACTAACTACCCGAAAATCATAAGTAAAAGTCTAAACTGGACGGATATAATATAATCACAATTATGACACATAGAAATATTTTAGTGTCACCATTAAGAACGGATTACAACTAATATTGTGGTAAGAATGATGGAAATACATGGTGAAAAGGTTTCAGGCCAGCTAATTTATCCAAATATCTCTATTGTTTTTGCTTGAATTTAAGCATTTATTCCAGCACTGGGGGAGGCAGTTGTTATAGGTATCCCCAAACATTAACGTCAGATATGTTATAGTAACATTATATAATATGTAACCATAGTATTTGTATTAGGGGTTTCTGTTTGGGGGTACCTGTGCCCTTGCCCCCATCTCGTACACTTATGACCGTTATACATATATACTATATTCTACAATATTAATAATACACATTAAAGATACCCCATTATATTATGCAGTAAAAACTTGATTCTGCTTCACATAAAATGTAATTTGATAATGTGTAAATTAGTGACAGGAAAAGCTGTAATAGTCTAAACCATTTTACACTGCATAAAAAAGGAGATCCATTATCCTAAAAACTTGGGTCGTTCTATGATCGCTATGTGTATTTATTAAGAGAAAAATGTCTAATGGTTGTGATACAGCAATATTTTGATGGACTGTAGGCAGACAGACTAATGTCAATTTGAACACAGGAGAAAAATTAAAATGCTACAAATAACACTAATCAGATCATTCTTGGAGAACAAAAGTTAGTTGTAACCATAGGTCATGCTAGCAGTAAGTCAATCAGACATTAGAAAAAAAAAAAAAAAAAAAAAAAAGATTTCTGAGAGTACACGTATACTGTTCAAGCAATACATACCCCACAAATCTCATAAGTTCAAGTGCCATAACTCTGTCAAATATGAAATAAAGTTTATGTTTGACAGAGTTATGGCCCTTGAATAAATTCCCCAAAAGGTCAAACTTGATCTGTAACAGTACAAGATAAACCTAAATACAAAATTTCATCTCGATATCTTGCAAATATGTGAAAAAAAACGTTCGAAAAACTATATGACAGACAAGGATGGAGATGAAACCTATAGTCCCCCCTGGATGAACCAGTGGGAGACTAACCCCCCCCCCCCCCCCCCACCTAAAAAAAACAACAACCCAACAACAACACAGAATGCACATGTCATTATAATACAATGGTAAAAAGTAATTATGACTGCAAAAAACAAACAAAATGAATTGGTCCTTATGCTTTTTTTAAAATAGGGGTGGGACGTAGCCCAGTGGTAAAGCGCTTGTATTATGCGCAGTCGGTTTGGGATCAATCCCCATTGGTGGGCCCATTGGGCTATTTCTCGTTCCAGCCAGTGAACCACGATTGGCATATCAAAGGCCATGGTATGTGCTATACTGTCTGTGGGATGGTGCATATAAAAAAAATCCATTGCTACTAATGAAAAAAATGTAGTGGGTTTCCTCTCTATGACTGTGTCAAAATTACCATAAGTTTGACATCCAGTAGCCAATGATTAATAAATCAATGTACTCTAGTGGTGTCATTAAACAAAAACTTTTTTTTTTAGCTGCTCAGGATACAGCAAAAAAAAGAAACATTTTATTTAATGACGCACTCAACACATTTTATTTACGGTTATATGACGTCGGACATGTGGTTAAGGACCACAGATATTGAGACAAGAAACCCGCTGTCACCACTTCATGGGCTACCCTTTTCGATTAGCAGCAAGGGTTCTTTTATATACACCATCCCACAGACAGCGTAGTGCATACCACGGCCTTTGATATACCAGTCGTGGTGCACTGGCTGGAATGAGGGATACAGCATACAGCATATCTTTTAAGGTTGGCTTCAGCTGGTATTTACAGGTATACAATTATACATGATTTTATGAAAACCATTTATTAATAAGTAAATCAGTTACAGATTTTCACAGTTTATCTCAAGTATATTTTGCATACAGTGTTTCTTGTAATGACATATTATAACAGTTCGAGACAAAAGGAATAAATAACGTAATTTCACTGGTCTAACAGATGTTGAATGAATCCTGTATCAGCTGTTGGTCCATAATCTGGTAAACACGGTTTGTATTATGAAACATCAATTACTGTCCTAAAACTTTGTAATTTTACACCAAAAAGAACTAATTATAAATACGTATGACAGGACCTACCAAAATAAATTTTCTCATAAATATTAAGTCTTAAATATACTGAAAGAAAGAAATACGGGAATATTTGGTATTATAGACCAAATTTCAGTCTGCATTAGTGTCACAATGTCTGTATAAAGCACAAAAGTGTAATGTGGAAATGAATGTCAGTAATGTGAAATTAAATGTCAGTAATGTGAAATTAAATGTCAAATTAAATGTCAGTAATGTGAAATTAAATGTCAAATTAAATGTTAGTAATGTAAGAATGAAAGTCGGTATTGTGAAACTGAATGTCTGAAATGCGGGACTGAATTTCAATAATTTGGGACTAAATATCAGCAGTGCAAGACTGAACGTCAGTAATGTCAGACTGAATGTCAGTATGTGAGATTGAGTGTCAGTAACACGCTGAATTTCCTGACACTATGGATGTGGCTTTTGGTTACAGTCACTCATTTCTGTTAAGTGTTGCTGAAATCCCTTAATTCATCGGTATTTCTTTTTTTTTTAAACTCAACAATATCAAGAAGAGAATGTTACTGAGCAATATCACTAAACAGGATGAGGATTTAGGCTACAGTCACTTGTGCCTGTTAGTGTTGGTGAAATCCCTTAATTCAGTATATTTAAAAAACAAAAAAATCCAATAACATCAAGAATAGAATGTTACAGAGTTTATCACCAAAACTGGATGAGGGTTTAAGCTACAGTTACGTGTTCCAGTTAGTGTTCATGAAATCCCTTACAACTTTCCATCAGTATATTAAAAAAAAAAAAAAAACCCAATAACATCAAGAATATAATGTTACTGAGTATATCACCAAACCCGGATGAGGGTTTAGGTCACAGTTAAGTGATCCTGTTAGTGTTCATGAAATCCTGTAATTCTTTCCATCAGTATATTTAAAAAAACAAAAAACTCCAATAACATAATGTTACCGAGTTTTATCACTAAAACAGGATGCGGGTTTAGGTCAGTTACGTGTTCTCGTTAGTGTTCATGAAATCCCTTTTCTCTTTCCATCAGTATATTGAAAAAACCCAAAACGCCACCAACATTAAGAAGAGAATGTTACTGAGTATGCCACTAAAACAGGAAGAGGGTACAGGCTACAGTTACACAGTTAGTGTTTGTCAAATCCCTTAATTCTTTCCATCAGAATACGTTTTTGAAAACCTCCCAATAACATCAAGAAGAGACTGTAATTACCGAGTGTATGCCTACAGGAGGACGAGCCTGTCCTCCTCCTGGAATGTGGGTTGTTGTTCCCCGTAGCCCGCCGCGTTAGGTCCGCTGGCGGGTCCGTGACCCCCGCTCCTCTCCAGGACGGATCTCTTGCAGTCCATCAGACGTTCGAGGTCCTTCCACATCTTCATCTGCCTCATATTGGGATCGTGGTTCTCCCGAACTGTCTTCTGTTTCTCGCGCAGTCCCCGGCCTAGATTCTCCTGCTCTTGTATCTTCTTGGAAAATATTTCCCTTAAAAAACAACAGGAAACTTACTGTCTGTTTTGTTTAATGACAACACTGGAGCACACCGATTAATTAATCATTGGTTGTTGGATGCCAAACATTTGATAATAGTCACATACAATCTTCAGAGGAAAACTGCAACATTTTACCATGAACATAAAGGGAAATTTTATTCTACAATTTTCCATAGACAAGACAGCAGATACCACAGCTTTTGATATACCAGTAAGGAAGCACTGGTTGTGAAGGGACACAAGTATTCAGATAGTACTGCTAAAGCAATACAGGACCCCTACCAGGCCGAACAAACCTCCTAAATTCAAGGGCCAAAACTCATCAAAAATGTGTTCATCACCATAAAAGTCAAAATTTATCTGTAACAGTGCATTAAAAAGCTATATAATAAATTTCAGCTCAAATTAATACCCCAGGGTATTGTGAAAAAAACCTATCGGAAAATTATACAGATAGATGGATGGACATACAGACAGATGGGCAGACAGACATAAGGACAGAGATGAAATCCATAGTCCCCTCCCATTGGACTGGTAGGGGACTTAAAACCCAATCACAGAAATGGGTCAACAGAGGAGATTCGATCCTTAAGACTCAAGCACCTCAGGCGAGTGCTCTACCAATTGAGCTACAGGTAGATCCGATTCCTACCACCACAAGTACTTGGGCACGTGCCAAATCTAGCAAGACTGAGTCCGTTCATAGAACTCGAGTACCGTACAAGGTGGAATATAATGATCATCTATAATACATTGGACAATGTAGGAAAATAATTTCAGCAGTAAATAAATAATCAGTGATATAAAGCTGCACAATAACTATGTAGGTAGTATTAAACCAAATAACTTCCGGCTGGGTCAAAGTTCGAGGTGCACCCAACTTTTGACAGAGAAGTGAACACCACAAGTCCTGTGATTGGTTATAAATGTGAGTGTGTTGGTTGTAAAAAAATAATAGTTTTATCTGGGTAAAAAAATATGCAATTTTATTTCATCTAGTACCAATGTGTCAAGTAGCCTTGTGCTTGAAACATGTATGGGGTACCTGTGAAAAAAAGTACTCGATTTTTGTGCGGAACTAGGGTAGTCATAGACGCTACCCGTTATCAAAGAAACGAGCAGCTTGACCCCCAATTTTTTCTGATTCACTTTAAATGTGAGGGGTGGTAGTATTTATATCCGTGGCGTTTATGTTGGTTGATACGTTGCAGGTAGGAGTTTTAGCCACATATGTTACTATTGTCGTCTATGGGATTTGATTTGGTGGTATACACCCTGTAATCATGCACTAGTTTCTCGTTTAAACTGGGTGTCCATCCATCACAACACTGAATATATCAACGCTGGAATTAAGATGCATAAGGCTATTTATTTTATTCCTTAGTCTGATTATCATCTAGTGTAAGTGTTTGGTACTCGGATCTGGGTCGAGTTTGACCCTCGAGTACTCAAGTCCAATATTCTGGACTCGTGAAGGCCCTATTCTTGTTTGTTACATGTATGTGTAATGAAACCTACCTGTAAGTTTTCTTGTTCTTGGCAGGGTCTGACGAGACGTACGCCCTATAATAAATAACGTACGATATTCTCTCCAACGTGTCTGTAATAAACCTACCTGAAAGTTTTCTTCTTCTCGGCAGGATCTGACGAGACGTACGCTTTCATCTCATTGCTGATCTTCTGCTGCTGCAGGTCGAGCATGTGGATCATGGATGACAGGTAGTGGTATCGCGACTCCTCCGCACGGCACTCCTCACTGAACGCACGCACCTCCTGCTCCAGACGTGTCATGTTACTGTCCAAACCCGCTGCCGTTCGGTCGTACGCCACTTTCTTCTGTTCGTATTCTGGCTGCAGCGTCTGAAAACATTTTAAATCTTAGATTAGCTAAGGATAAAAAGACCTCTGAATGCATAAATACTCTGGCATTCGCCAAATTTGCCAATTACGAATTTTAAAAACAATTGGCAAATTTTATTTCAATTTGTCGATATAATTTATGAAATAATTTATATTTTGATAGAAAATACCTAGTTTTCTGCAATTTTTCAAGTTTAATAGATTATTTGGCAAAATTTTCGGCTGAACCAGAGGTAGCCCTGAGTGATAAAGTTTTGTGTACTAACCGCCAGTTGTTCTCTGAGGGGTCTGATCTCCTTGAGCACGGGGGCCAGAGTGTTCCTCTTCTCCTTTATGGCACTGTGCAGTCGGCGGACCATCTCGGAAATGTCCTCCAGGGTTTTGCCCTTCGCCTCGTCGATGTCGGTTTTAATGGACGAAACCTTCTCCAGCTCCTCCTGAGTCTCTCGATATCCTGATACACCTTTCTTCCTTTCCAACGCCGACTAAAACGAACCAAAGTTAAAGGTTGTTCTGATTACTGACACCACTAGAGCACATTGATTAACTTTCTTCTTTAAATTTGTGTTTAACAACACCACTAGAGCACTTTGACTAAAAGGTTTTAAAGTTTGTTTTTGATTACTGACACCACTATAGCACATTGATTAACTTTCTTTTAAAATTTATGTTTAACAACACCACTAGAGCACATTGATTAAAAAAAATTTAAGTTTGTTTTTGATATTGATACCACTAGAGCACATTGATTAACTTTCTTTTAAAATTTATGTTTAACAACACCACTAGAGCACATTGATTAAAAAAAATTAAAGTTTGTTTTTGATTATTGACACCACTAGAGCACATTGATTAACTTTCTTTTAAAATTTATGTTTAACAACACCACTAGAGCACATTGATTAAAAAAAAAAAAAGTTTGTTTTCTTTAACAACACCACTAAAGCACATTGATTTATAAATGATTCTTGAAGATCTCAAGAATAAAAACAGATATAACAAATATTAAGAATTTGTATTTTATACCCTAAGAAAATGAGTATTTTCCAACAAAAAAATCCATAATTTTTATGTTTATTATATCTGTTGTTATTTTCTAAGTAGAATCGGACATTTCATTGTAAATAATGTCATTGGTTGGTTATCTGGTTTACACTAACTGGTCAGTAGACGTGACAGTGTATTTTTACTGAATCGATGTAAAAAACAAATGTTTTAAAAGAAGATATACATCTGATCTCGCGAAATCGCACTACCTCAGATCGTTCATTTGATGGGATATAAAGTTTAACATATTTGACAAAAACCCCAAAACTTTTAAATAAAAATTAATAAACTGAAAGTGAAATTAAAAATAATAAATAAATAAATAAATAAACTAAAAAACCCTCTTAAATAAAGAAACTAAAAAAAACCTCTTAAAATATGGGGTATGTTTTGCTTACCAGCTGATGGTTGATACCTTCATCTCTCTGTCGGAGAATGTCTCCGGTACGAGTCAACACCCCGAGTTCGGCCTTCAGCTCCGCCAACTCCTGTCGACGCTTTTTGTACACCGTGCTTTTACTGCGAAGCTTGTTCACGTACCGCTTAAACTGAAACAAACAAGCATTATCAGAGTACTGCTAAAACAATGCATGTCCCCTATTAGGCCCACTGTTTTTTTGTATCTCCTAAGTTCAGGGGTCATAACTCCGTCAAACATGGGTAAACTGTCATGAAAGTCAAACTTGATCTGTAACAGTAGAATGATCAAGCTACATGTATATACAAAAATTCAGCTTAATATCTCAAAGCATTCTCAAAAAAACCCATCCGGAAATCTATATGTGGGACAGATGGACAGACAGAAAGATGGAGATGAAACCTATAGTCCCCTCTGTTAGGACCGGTAGGCGACTAATTATAAACATAGAAAACTATTCATATTTAACCCTTGAGCTCCGCCAACTCCTGTCAACACTTTCTGTACACAGCGTGTTCATGTATTGCTTGAATTGAAACAGAGAAAGTGAACATAAAAACTATTCATATTTTATATTGTTCAAAAGTTATTTAAAAAAAAAAAAAAAAAAATTATGTAAAAGCTATAAGGGCTGTAATGCAAAATTTGGCATTTGTTATACCCCCTTGCCCAGTGTAACATTTGGTAATGCTAAGGCCATTTCCCTTTTTAAAATTAGATAGCACCTCCTTCCCAATTCCCCTGTCATAATGACATAATTTGACCAATGCCGTTAAGATTTTCTGTTTGTATTTCTGTTTCTTTGATTTGGTAATAAATACTAGATAAAAATGAAAGAATGAATGAATGAATGAATGAATGAATGAACGAACGAATGAAATGAACGAACAAATGAAACGAATGAAACGAATGAATGAAATGAATAAAATGAAAGATTGAATGCATAACAAGCATTCTGAGAGTACTGCTAATTTAAAGTGATACATTTCCCCCACCAGGCCCGACAAATTTCATTTTCATTTAAACATCTGACAAACACACAATTTAAACAGATACAGCGACGTAGAATAAAGAATGTAGATCACAGTCTGTACTTATAATGACTACCAGAACTACTCACCTCCTCCCCCTTGAGCACTTCGCCCCCCTCCGCATCCTTCGCCAAATCTCTCTTCTGCTCGAGTTCCTGCATCGTCTTGTTAAAGTCTTCCCTAATCTCTCTCAGGTTTTCAGCTGCGGCGCCTTTCTTGTGTGAAATAATACCTGCCTGTGATAAGAAAAAGGCATTATTAGCCACATGGTTCAACATAACCGGGTTAATAATATTCAAATGAAGCACACATGTAATAACAAGTGTAATGACGTAATTGTGGAAAGCATCAGATTCTACACAGTTTTTCACAGAAACATTACATATATATGTTGGATAAAATGACTCCTGTCACTGTACTAGATAAAGATATAAACAAAATTTCAGCTCAATATCTTGAGTGCATTTCTAAAAAAAAGTTCAGAAAACCAATTTTTATATTAATTATTATAATAACAATGTGGTTTATTGAATAGTATAATAAGAATGTGGTGTATTAAATAGTATAATAAGAATGTGGTATATTAAATATTATAATATGAATGTGGTACATTAATTATTATAATAAGAATATGGTATATTAATCATTACATTTAACAACAATGTGTTATATTAAATACTATAATAAGAATGTGGTATATTAAATATTATAATAAGAACATGGTGTATTAAATATTACAAAAATAATGTATTTATTAAATATTATAATAATGTGGTATATTAAATATTATAATAAGAATGTGGTATATTAAATAATATAATAAGACAGGGTTGAAAATTAGTGGCAACCATCGATTGTAGGGTCTAGTGAGTATGGCACCAGGTTTCTTTTTTAAATGCACTGAAACTGAATCGAATGTGACAAAACACACTGCATCTGGCGAACTACAGGTCTTGATAGCAGAAAACATCGAACATGTTCTATATTTTGACAGTGCCAGACTGAGCTTTTGTGGTTTTGGGCTGGGTCTTCCTATAAATAAAGCTCGAAACGTATTGCAGATACTGCATGTATTAATCTAGAAGTAGTCAGCATATTGGAATGTACTGGATACGCCATAATTATCTAGTAGACCTACGTCTTGACAAAGATTACTGTAAGAAATACATTTAAAAACGTTTGTTTGTTTTGGGGGTTTTTTTTACAGATTTTTTTTTTTCTTTCGATATTTATTTTATTAGTAGTCTACTACTGTAGCATTTATAATATCTAAATTATACACATACACGCACGCTTGCACGCATTATTACATTTTACTGAGGCAGAAAATATTAATTTTGAGGCTATTGTCCGTTTGTGTCAAAAGGGAATTGATGAATTGGTATTTAACTTCTTAATGAATAAAGATAAAATTCACAAAAAAAACATATTAATTTGTTAAATTTTAAACTCATACCATCTCAAATAATGTTTTTTAATACTTTCTTTTTGGGGTGGGGGACGTTCAGTGTTAACAATTAAAAAAAAAACTTTACAAATTACCATCAAACTGAATAGGTTAAATCTTCATATGAAAGGCAATTGATGGAACATCTAAAGTAATCTGAACGACAGAACTGTAAATACATGACCAAGGCCATACCTCACCACAATGAAGAGTCGAATGGGCATTTGGCAAAACAGTGGATGATTCCAGGGAGTTCTAACTAGTGCCTCGTCTATAAGAGGACAGCCACTCCCGAGAAAATCCTTTACTAGAGATTGCATCAACAGTTTATTTCATCACTCTGACATCGCCCAGAGGACTGCCACTCTCGAGAAAATCCTTTACTGGAGATTGCATCAACAGTTTATTTCATCACTCTGACATCGCCCAGAGGACTGCCACTCTCGAGAAAATCCTTTACTGGAGATTGCATCAACAGTTTATTTCATCACTCTTATATCGCCCTGAGGACTGCCACTCTGGAGAAAATCCTTTACTGGAGATTGCATCAACAGTTTATTTCATCACTCTGACATCGCCCAGAGGACTGCCACTCTCGAGAAAATCCTTTACTGGAGATTGCATCAACAGTTTATTTCATCACTCTGACATTGCCCAGAGGACTGCCACTCTCGAGAAAATCCTTTACTGGAGATTGCATCAAGTTTATTTCATCACTCTGACATCGCCCAGAGGACTGCCACTCTCGAGAAAATCCTTTACTGGAGATTGCATCAAGTTTATTTCATCACTCTGACATCGCCCAGAGGACTGCCACTCTCAAGAAAATCCTTTACTGGAGATTGCATCAAGTTTATTTCATCACTCTTACATCGCCCAAAGAGGACTGCCACTCACAGACTTGTTTACTAAAGCACGCAGTTCTACCTTTTAGTCTTTTTGTACTGCACTATTTGTTACATCAGAGACAATGCAAATCAAGCCACATACCATGGCTGTCCTAGCATTTTGTCTTCACCCATGCATTAAAAATGTGATTTTTCTGTGTAATTTAATGGTAATTTGTAAAGAAACATTTTTATTTATACTGATTTCTTTTTCATTTTTTTTTTATTTGAGTTGGTATGGGTTTAAAACTTAACAACATGTTTTTATATGATTTTAACTTTATTAATTATGAAGTTACATGCCAATTCATCGGTATCCTTTTTACGCAAACAGACTATATACGGTGAGCACATGGTTATTAATCAACAAAGAACATTCTAGTTTTGATTTTGGCTGTGCAGTTAAATTTCAGTGTGATAATTGGAGGGCTAGTTGAATTTGAGAAGGGCCAGTAAGATTTTTCGTCAACTGACACAGCAGGCGACCATTGTTTTCATGTTACTTTTCAACCCTGATAAGAATGTGGTATATTACATAATATAATAATGTGGTATATTAAATATTATAATAAGACTGCTGTAACCTGTTTACTGAAGAGAGACAGCTTGTCATCGGCAGACTCGGAATTAGACATCTTCTTCTCATACAGCTTGTTGACCTCCGTGTTCAACTCGGTGATCTAGCAAATAACAAACAATAAAAGAATCACATCAGTTAAATTGTTCTACCTGGCAACCACCGTTCTTAATGGCAGATTATGACGATCAATTAAAGCAAAGTGATAAATGTCAAACTACAACAGGCTTGATCCTTCTAAATTTGTGTCTGAAATAATTAGGTGTAGAATTAATAAGATTTTTCAATTCTTTTTGACAGTTTGCAGGATAAAAACCATTGGATTAATTAACATACGGTATTGGTCAGGGCTAGTTCTGCCACTCGCCAAATTCACCAATTGTGAATTTTCACAAGAATTGCAAATTTTATTTCAATTTGGTGAGAAATAGTGTGTTATAATTTATATTTTGTTGGCATTTTTTAGATAATTTGGCCAACTTTTCTGCTCATCCGAGTTAGTCCTGGTTTATCGTGTACACGACAAATGGGGAATTCTTTGAGGCTTCTCCATTCTTACCGTCACCGGATAAATCAGATAATCTACATGTACTTCATTAACCTATTATTCTCTCTCTATCATTCCTTACCATATACTTGTGTGCTGAAGCGTACCTGATATCATGCAAGATGATTAAGACTGTTGTAACCATCAATTTAAAAAACCCAAAATAACAAAAGTATCCTAAATCTTTCTTTTTGTAAACTGAATTGTTTGTTTTTTCCCATTCCATCAAGATATCTTTGAATAAGTTAAGACATCACTGTATTATAAATTTATGCTGTTGTACAATGACACAGACACTTCAGAAAGTAAGACAAAAATTAAAAATTATTATATTCAAATCAAATGAATGAATGAAATTATTTATTTAACGACGCACTTATGGCGTCAGACTTATGGTTAAGAACCACACAGATAATGAGAGAGGAAACTCGCTGTCACCACTTCATGGGCTACTCTTTTTGATTAGCAGCAAGGGATCTTTTATATGCACCATCCCAAAGACAGGATAGTACATACCACGGCCTTTGTTACACCAGTTGTAGAGCACTGGCTGGAACGAGAAATAGCCCAATGGGTCCATTGATGGGGATTGATCCTAGACTGACTGCACATCAAGCAAACACTTTACCCCTGGGCTACGTCCTGCCCGAAATCCAATGAATGAATAAATCTTATAATTAAATAGAAACAGAAGGAATGAAGTCCACTTCAGCCTTTGCAAGTGACAGACCTGTTTATTCAGTATTTCAAGATCAGAGTTGCCCATAGCTGGTTCCTGTACAACACGCTGTAAAGACTCGACCGTTTTCTTCTTAGCTGCGACTTCCTTGGGCAGTCGATCTTTCACAATGAATCCATTGGCCCTAGTTTCTTCTTCCAGCCTACTCAACAGACCTGCAGTAGATAGAACAACCGTTTGTTATAAGCTATAGTTTAAATATACAGTTAATTAATATAGTCACCACATATATGGTATGTATATAGAAGATTCCTCAGCCTCATAAGTTGTCAAACTTGTGCCAGATTTTTTTGTTCTTTATACAATAAAATATGCTTTCAAACAACCTTTAATTCAAAAATTATCCCCCTTCTTTAGAATACCAACTTTAATGACAATAGCACCAACCAGACTTCACTCGAGCACTTCATCTCTGCCCAGAGACTAGTTCAAGGAGAGTGCTTTTCAGCTCCCCGTAGCATGTGAATTTATATTGTATCAATATACATGTAGTAAATACAGCGAAACCTATCAAAACCGGACCCCCCTGCGGACCCTCTTTATAACAGAATTCCCTCAAAACTGGACCCCCCTGCGGACCCTCTTTATAACAGAATTCCCTCAAAACCGGACCCCCCTGTGGACCCTCTTTATAACAGATTCCCTCAAAACCGGACCCCCCTGTGGACCCTCTTTATAACAGAATTCCCTCAAAAGCGGACCCTCTTTATAACAGAATTCCCTCAAAACCGGACCCTCTTTATAACAGAATTCCCTCAAAACCGGACCCCCCTGCGGACCCTCTTTATAACAGAATTCCCTCAAAACCGGACATTTTTCAGGATTTTTTTTTTTTTAATCAGTACAGAACTTAACCTCTCTAAACCAGACACCTCATAAAACCAGAGATTTTACATGGTCCCAAAGGTGTCCAGTTTAGAGAGGTTTCACTGTATACAGAACTTCACATATATTGTGTTCGCATCCTATTTATTGCACAAGTTTATTTTCTTTCGCAAAATAAACGAGTGCAATAAATAGGAAGCGAAAACAATGTCTGTGAAGTTCTGTATTTATTACATACATTCTTTTATGTTTTACAAAAACTTTTTTTAATTGAACGTCATAACAACACTTTGTTAAATGTATGATCAAAACTCATTTCATGGATTTACTTAGAATCATACTCTGTGGCAGCCTTGTGTAATGTTTCAAATACGATGTGACGTCATTTGTAACTCATATATGACATCAGTGAATAAAAAGCGCTGGTCCATATCGCACATACATGTATGTGCGATACAAAATAAATTTATCACACAGTTTTAAGTCTTTATCACTGTAGTAAGATTGAATAGGTATGTAATGATATTTTAAATGGCTCTCCATAGTAGTTACTTGCAGGGGAGCAATTAATCACTCAAACAATTTCTTCACAGGCCAATGGTCCTGTTCCATGACTCCACTTCATAAATACACTCAGCAAACATAGCTAAGTTTTCTGTACTGCTTTCTTGTTAAATGTTAACGATTCTGAGATTGGTTATCAGTGCATAATGCAAGGGACATAATCTTGTTTTCAAATCAACAGCAAACACTGGAAGTTACTTCCGACACTAAAAAACCCAACTACAGGTACATTGTATGTGTGTCTAGGGTCTGCATGGAATCGGTACAAATAGAGAATAACTAGTTAATTATATTGGATATCTGCTTTATCCTGTGATGGTAAGAATGGGAAATTATGCGAGGCTAAGCTGAGCGGAATTTTTCATTTGGCCTGAACAGGATAAAGCAGATACCCAACGTCATTAACTAGTTATTATCTTTATCCTGCAGACCATAAAAATTAAGGGGAAAAGCTATTATTTCTGTTATTTCAGCCACATTGTACGATGACCTAGAGGTCAAATGATCAATTTTGTAATGCAGCTATGCGTGGGACGTCATATGAGTGACGTCAAAAGTCCTAATCTGCTAGTATACGTTTATGACTTTGCTTTAATCAGACGTCATAATCTGTCGATAGAAACAGTGGTTGCAGGATAAAATAGGATCCTAGGGTAATTGTCAAACAGAAAGTATTCCACTTTATTTCCTTTCATTTATTACACCGACGGAGATCGATCCCAAATTGACCGCGCATTAATCGAGCGCTTTACCACTGGGCTACGTCCCGCCCCATACGGACATATGTAAAGAGTGACGGACATCATACCATGATACAACCCATTAAAGATGGGCGTACAAAAAAATAACAGCAGGTCATTATTGTCTTACTTCCTATTTCGAGCCCTGTTCTAAACGTTTGTTTTGTTTAATGACATCACTAGAGCACATTGATTTATTAATCATCGGCTATTGGATGTCAAACATTTGGTAATTCTGACATAGTCTTAAGGGAGGAAACCCGCTACATTTTTTCATTAGTAGCAAGGGATCTTTTACATGCACCATCCCACAGACAGGACTTCACATACCACAGCCTTTGATATACCAGCTGTGGTGCACTGTCTGGAACGAGAAATAGCCCAATGGGCCCACTGACGGGGATCGATCCCAAGAACCCTGTTCTCATGACACAAGGTGGTGTTTTATTTCTATGACAATGACAAACCGTCTGGTGTGGCGCCAACAGAAGCCTGGCGTATCTGGTCCAGCTGAGACTGCATCCGTTTGATTCGCTGTTCTGCGTGCTGAATCTACAACAACAAAAAAATAATAATAATAATTATTTAATGACGCACTCAACACATTTTATTTATGGTTAACTTATATGACGTCAGAGCTGAATCTACAAAAAAACAGGGAACAGCCATCTCACAGTATTAAGAAACACAAAATGAAAACACTCAGTTGTAGGAAGAAAGGCGTCAGAGTTATGGTTAAGGACCACACAGATATTGAGAGAGGAAACCCGCTGTCACCACTTCATGTGCGACTCTTTTAGATTAGCAGCAAGGGATCTGTTATATGCACCATCCCATAGACAGGATAGTACATACCACGGACTTTGTTACACCAGTTGTGGAGCACAATGTGGACCCTAGATCCATCGCGCATCAGACGAGCGCTGTACCACTGAGCTACGTCCCGCTCCAACAATTGCCTAGTAAAGTCTGGGACTTAATGCCAGGATGACGCCAAACATGGGCTACTCTATGTGTGTGAGGTCATTAGAGATTTAAGTCTAATCTCTAAAGTTTTATAAGCATGGGACAGAACACATTAAATTTTGTAATTTTACTAACCGGTAATTACTGGAATGAAGACTTTTAACATTTTCCTTCATAAAAGAAGCTATAACACACATAATAAGCTTTCTGAGAGTACTGCTAAAGCAACACATCACCTACTGGGCCCATGCTCATAAAACTTTTAGAGTCCAGACCTAATCTCAAAAGACGTCATATGCATACAGTTTGTATGGCGTAAAGTAAAGTTTGTTTTATTTAACGACGCCGCTAGAGCACATTGATTTTTTATCTTATCATCGGCTATTGGACGTCAAACATATGGTCATTCTGACACTGTTTTTAGAGGAAACCCGCTGTCGCCACATAGGCTACTCTTTTTACGACAGGCAGCAAGGGATCTTTTATTTGCGCTTCCCACAGGCAGGATAGCACAAACCATGGTCTTTGTTGAACCAGTTATGGATCACTGGTCGGTGCAAGTGGTTTACATCTACCCTTTGAGCCTTGCGGAGCACTCACTCAGGGTTTGGAGTCGGTATCTCGATTAAAAATCCCATGCCTCGACTGGGATCCGAACCCAGTACCTACCAGCCTGTAGACCGATGGCCTGCCACGACGCCACCGAGGCCGGTTTGTATGGCGTTGTCATGACATTACTGTCTCAGACTCTATTAGAGTGTCGAGTCTAGACTCTAAAAGTTTTATAAGCACCAGGCCTGGGCACAATAAATTTTCAAATCTCTAATGTTCAAGGGCCATAACTCGGTCAAAAATGAGTAAATAGCCATGAAAGTCACAATTAGACTTAATTTTGATATCAATTGACAGGGCCGTGCTCTATGTAAAGTACCGTACTGAAAAGTTAGCAAATATGAACTTGATGTATTCCTGACTTATTAATCTTACATTGAGCATTTGCTCCTGTTTCTGTCCTCCAATCTTCTTCTCCCGGTCTCTCTCAATTCGTAGGTTCTTCGCAACGTTCATCATCTGAGTAGAGTTCGGGTGAGATTCAACCTGAGGAAAAAAAGTGGACAAGACGTTAGTTTAAAGTAGATCTCGTCAAAAAAACTAAACTGAGGAGTGATTAATTGCTCACCTAACTTACATGTAAACTAAAGCAGACCCGGAGTACTGTGAAAACAAAACTGAGGGGAGTGATTCATTGCTCCCCTAACTTACATGTAAACTAAAGCAGACCCTGAGTACTGTGAAAACAAAACTGAGGGGAGTGATTCATTGCTCCAGTAACTTACATGTAAACTAAAGCAGACCCTGAGTACTGTGAAAACAAAACTGAGGGGAGTACTGTGAAAACAAAACTGAGGGGTAGTGAAAACAAAACTGAGGGGAGTGATTCTCCCCTAACTTACATGTAAACTAAAGCAGAACCGGAGTACTGTGAAAACAAAACTGAGGGGAGTGATTCATTGCTCCCCTAACTTACATGTAAACTAAAGCAGAACCGGAGTACTGTGAAAACAAAACTGAGGGGAGTGATTCATTGCTCCAGTAACTTACATGTAAACTAAAGCAGAACCGGAGTACTGTGAAAACAAAACTGAGGGGAGTGATTCATTGCTCCCCTAACTTACATGTAAACTAAAGCAGAACCGGAGTACTGTGAAAACAAAACTGAGGAGAGTGATTCATTGCTCCCCTAACTTACATGTAAACTAAAGCAGAACCAGAGTACTGTGAAAACAAAACTGAGGGGAGTGATTCATTTCTCCCCTAACTTACATGTAAACTAAAGCAGACCCTGAGTACTGTGAAAACAAAACTGAGGAGAGGGATTCATTGCTCCCGTAACTTACATTGTATGTTATGAGGATCCATTTCACATATATTTTAAAATATTAATATTAAAAAGTGGACTATTCAAACAAAATTGTATTAGTCAAATCCTACTAAATGTTATAACCATTCTTGTATAAAAATTAACAACTGGCTAACTTGGATCTGGTAGGTTGAACCCTCAGTATAAGCCAACTATGGTTTTAGTAAAACATAGGGAAAACTTAGAATTTCAATACTGAATTTCACCATTTGTGTCAAAAACAAAACGATAGTTGTGTATAATCTGATCACGGCAAAATTTTTTAGAGCAATCATAGTGCTAAAATCACCTTTGGCACTCAAGATGATTTTAGTAGTAAGATTGCTTCATAAAACGGGTCTGAGGACGTTAGAGTGTACATGTGTATGCAGGGTGCTCATTCCCTTTGAAAATAGGTGGGTGTTTGAGACAAGTAGATGGCTATATTTACTAAATGCTGAAAGGTTTATAAACTGTACGGTGGCAGTAACAGTAAAAATCTCTGCCGGTCACTTACTAAAGAAAACACTGTATACCGTAAATCTTTAAATAGAGGCCTGCCTTGAATAGAAGCCTGCCTCTATTAGAGGCCGGATCTCAGAGCATCTCAAAAGAAATGGAGGCAGGGCTCACCCCGTACATTGCCAAATTAGCCGACTGCCAAGTTTTATACAAAATGGCTACAAAATTTAGACTTTGGCTAATAAAATACTCCTCTAATTAACCACATTTTAATGATTTTCAATGAAATACTCTACATTTATGAAAACTGGCTAAACCGAAATTTGTTCCAGTATGAGCCTTGGTAGGCCTAACTTGAATAGAAGCCTGCCTCTGTTACAGGCCAGGTGTCAGAGTATTAAAAAAAAAACCCTCAGAAAAACAGAGGCGTTCTTTTAAGTGACGTCTGCCTTGCAAAAGGCCTGTTTTTGCTATCACTTTATACTCATTACTTTCGTTGCATAACATTAAAGGTTTATTATGTACATGAATAACAGAAAAAGTGAGATACAAAAAGGTTTACAAATCTACATTTAGAAGATGCCATGTAAACAAATTGTGCTGAAAAAACACAATAGAAGCCTTCCTTGAATAGAGGCAGGGTCTCAGAATGTTGCAAAAACAATAGAAGCCAATAGTCTTTCCTAGCTTCCACCTATCAATGAAATATAGCCCCTTCTTTCAAATACAAATGTACATGTATGCATTATCTTTTACAAAATGGTATATATTTTGTTATTTCCAAAACACTTTTACTCTTCTTACGTCAAACCAAACTGAAATTATTTATGAAAAAACATTTTGTGGGAGGATGGGACTGACCAGAGCTAGTTCTGACACTCGCCAAATTCGCCAATTGTGAATTTTAAACACAACTGGCGAATTTTATTTTAATTTGGCAAAGAATTTCATGTAATGATTGATATTTTGTTGAAAATATTGGTGAGTTTCTGCCATTTTTAAAATTGAATAGATAATCTGGCTAACGTTTCTAAACACCCACAGGTAGCCCTGACTGACTATGGGCCTCTACTGCATGATTTGCAGTATGTGTTGCCTGACCTTCCTGCGGAGTCGCTCAATCCTCTTGAGGAGTTGCTCCTTCTCATCCTCCATGTTGGAGATGTCTTTGCGGATCTCCGTCGTGTTGAAGCCAGATGCCTTCAGGTTGTCCGCCTGCTTGTGGAGATCCTTGAACTGGTCCATTAGCTCCTCGTACTGCACACAGTCAAAACACTTTGTATTAGTTAATATACAGTGAAACACCTCTAAACCGGCCACCCTTGGGACCAAGGAAGGAAATGTTTTATTTAACAACGCACTCAACACATTTTATTTACGGTTATATGGCGTCAGGCATATGGTTACGGACGACACAGATATTGAGAGAGGAAACCCGCTGTCGCCACTTCATGGGCTACTCTTTTCGATCAGCAACAAGGGATCTTTTATATGCACCATCCCACAAACAGGATAGTACATACCACGGCCTTAGTTCAGTCAGTTATTTTCAGCTCCACTTAGCATGTTAATTTATATGGTAAAATAACTTATAAAGAATTATCAGCCTCTGTGGCATCGTGGTTAAGCCATCGGAAATAAGGCTAATAAGTATGGGGTTCACAGCCCAGTATCGGCTCCCACCCAGAGTGAGTTTTAATGACTCAATGGGTAGGTGTAACACCACTACACCCTCTTCTCTCTCACTAACAACTAACCAACTAACCCACTGTCTTGGACAGACCGCCCAGATAGCTAAGGTGTGTGCCCACGACAGCGTGCTTGAACCTTAATATAAGCATGAAAATCAAATGAAATGATATAAATGAAATATTACGAATTTAACGCACAGCATGCACATGATTATCTAAATACACATGATTACCTGAGAGTATATAGAGATGACTTCATCGTCTTGCATGACGTCAGGTGGCACCTCTATCTTCACCAGGTACTTGGCCAGGTACGCTCTTTTCTGCAGATCGGGGATACGAGAGAGAAGCCATTCTAGGATAGGGTAGATCACTGGCTTCTCCGCTTGTACCAAGCCAGCTCGGAATTCGCTTCTACAAATAAAACAAACACATTTCAGGGCTCTAAATAGCGGCCTTGGAAAAGCGAAAAGCAGTGCTATTTTTTAGACCTAGCGGGTGAAATAATAATGCATCAGCTAAAATAACCAAACAATTGCAGGTCATTTTTCAAGAGACGGATGTATTTGCGATTATCTCACCTGCTGTCTAGCTCATGATTTTGTTATATTTTAATTCCACAAGGTCTTAATTTTTCACACACCATCCCAAACCGTATGTTGTCTTTATTTACAGCAGGCCATATTTTTTCTTAGCAGGGCATACTTCTGTTGGCCTGCTATTTTGAAAGCATAATAGAAGGCCATATTTTACTTCCTTTTTTGAGCCCTGAATGTTTAACTTGATTACACCAGTTGTCAAGCAGTGGATGAAACGACAAACAGCTCTATAGGCCCACCGATAGGAATCGATCCTAGACTGAATATGCATAAGGAAAGCATTTTTAACATGGGCATGGATAGGCAAAAATCCAATTACAGAATTTGTCCAAGGAGTGGGATCGATCCTTCGACTCAAGCATGTCAGGCAAGCACTCTACTGACCGACCTAGATCTCACCCCATGACTTTTACCAATACAATTCTGTTATTGAACATTTTCACAGATTTTTGTTTGGTCATAACATAATTTGGAAATATTATATTTAAATTGCTAGTCTATTCTTGAAGTAAAAAAAAAAAAAAAAAATTCATGATCCAGCTCAAAAATTCCATGACTTGTATGTACAAGGCCTGAAATATTACATTTAATTTAGTCAATCTCATGACTTGCTAAGGATTTTTATGACATTTACAAACCCTGGAAAAAATATGACACAATTAGTTTTACAAAGTCAGTTTTTCAGTAATATTGGGCACATTAACAATAACAGAAAGAGCATGCAACCACTTAAGGATCATACGTAAAATAAACAGCATGTACGTATAAACTGTGATTCAGAAACCAACATAATAATCCCAACAATCAGAATATACATGTATGTACAACTTACAGGTTGGCATAATCTGTTGGTGGTTTATATTTCAGAATTCTTAAAGCCTGGAAAAGTCTGACAGCTGTCTGGTCCGGGGTTTCCTCTCGGATATCAAGCTTTTGCTGAAAGAAATTCACATCACTTACATGTAGTGCACAATCCTCATAAAATCTATTGAAGACAATTAATCAGTTGTCATAGACATAACACACTAGTCCAGTAACAGGGCTAACTCTGCCACTCACCAATTGCGAATTTTAGGAACAATTGGCAAATTTTATTTTGATTTGGCGAGAACATTTCAAGTAATAATTGGTATTTTGTTGAAAATAACAGTGGATTTTGCATATTTAAAGATAATTCGGCAAATTATTTTACTCACCCAGAGCTAGGCCTGCAGAAGATACAATGAAAGAAAGAAAGAAATGTTTTATTTAACGACGCACTCAATACATTTTATTTATAGTTATATGGCATCAGACATATGGTTAAGGACCACACAGATATTGAGAGAGGAAACCCGCTGTCGCCACTACATGGGCTACTCTTTCCGATTAGCAACACGGGATCTTTTATTTGCGCTTCCCACAGGCAGGATAGCACAAACCATGGCCTTTGTTGAACCAGTTATGGATCACTGGTTGGTGTAAGTGGTTTACACCTACCCATTGAGCCTTGCGGAGCACTCACTCAGGGTTTGGAGTCGGTATCTGGATTAAAAATCCCATGCCTCGACTGGGATCCGAAACCCAGTACCTACAAGCCTGTAGACCGATGGCCTAACCACGACGCCGATACAAGATACAATGAATGCTGGCAATTGATACTACGTGTATGTAGTGAGTGGACATTGGATTTTTTTAACTTGAAAACTGTATTAAATGTTTTTTAAATAAGTTATCATTCTTATAAATAAAACATTCAGGCATTGAAATAAATGGGGAACCGCATCATTCAGATTACCATCTGTTAACAAAGTCTAGAAAAGAAGAAAACTACACAACATAATTTTTTTATCATTTTCATTATTTAAATATAAACTACAACTACATGTACACACAGAAATCAGTATAAGACCAGTGATGTGAATGATTAAAAACATATCAGTGTGTCTGTCATGGGATTTTATAGTAATAACTAGGAGTGTAACGATATACTCGATTATTCGGTGCACCAAACAGCGAACTGTATCGTAGTTGCATTTGTATTCGTCACTAATTGAACCGAATACACAAATACTATGGTAACCTGTGCAAGGATTACTACATTTATGTTTATTTTGATGACTGCATTTTTGACATGAAACTAACAGGATTACCGTAGTGCTCTTTTCAATTACCAGCGGAGAAGCACTTTGATCTCACCTTGGGGTCGACAATCGCCAGGACGTCATTCAGAACCTGCAGCAGCTGTAGAGGCTCAAGTGAATCAAACGAAATCAGATTGTAGTTCCGATTAAACGGCTCCTTGTTCAGCTCCTGAACAATTAACTTGAGTTGTTCACTCATACTGATTCACCTGCCAACAAACAATTAATATAGTTATATTATTATAATTAAATTTCCATTACCTTCGTTACAATATACGGTCATCCCATTGGTCCATATATAGCAATCGGAGTATGTTCATTTCTCGATGAATATAAATGTATGAATGTCATATCTGATGAAGCAATTTTAAATTGGTACTTTGTCTTATTGAGCATTATTGTTTATGGACCAAAAATAATTTAAAATAAAATATTAACTTTTAAGGTTATTATTAGTAAGTATGTTTCAAATTTATTCAGCAGCAGCAAACTGTGTGAATCACTGATGGTATCTACTAGTAGTTTTAATCAGTATTTTTTTGAATTGTTGGAATTTGCTGCAGACTGTCACATATCTTGTGGACAGTGCACCAATTTGGAAATACATTGGATTCTGGACGTACATAAAAAAAATGTCATTATGTCATACAATATAGGAATGTCGAAATTAAAACTCAACGATAACAGGGAAACAACAACTATCATGTATGCAATAAAACTGGTATCTAGCCATAATACAATATAGATCTAAATTAATTATTTCATATCAAACCAACCGTTTTAATCAATGTTTTTCCTTCTTTTTTAATCGCTTTACGCGTCTGCGATTAGTTGTATTTTAGATTTTGAGTCGCTAAGTGAATCACAAAGTACACACTTTTCAAGGTATTTCTGTTTGACTGGTACTAATAATGATGTGTAGCAAATGTGAAAAGCGCAACAAAGTAGTGAATTTAGGAATATTCCAACTTCACATGGCTGTATTTGCGCGAGATATCCGAGTGTACTCTAGACTAGTTCAAACGAGGGTTGTACTCAGTCGTCGCTCGCGATAATACCGACAGCGAGTAGCGTAAAAATCAAAAGACAGCGATTTTTGTAGCTGGCATAAAATAATTCTGTATTTATTATATATTAGTTTGTGTGTGTTTTTGGATAGGTAACCGGCCTCGGTGGTGTCGTGGTTAAGCGATCGGACATAAGGCGCGGGGGGCGGGATGCAGCCCAGTGGTAAAGCGCTCGCTTGATGCGCGGTCGGTTTGGGATCGATCCCCGTTGGCTGGCCCATTGGGCTATTTCTAGTTCCAGCCAGTGCGCTACGACTGGTATATCAAAGGCCACGGTATGTGCTATCCTGTCTGTGGGATGGTGCATGTAAAAGATCCCTTGCTGCATTAGGAAAAATGTAGCGGGTTTCCTCTGATGACTGCTTGTCAGAATTACCAAATGTTTGACATCCAATAGCCGATGCTTAATTAATCAACGTGCTCCAGTGGTGTCGTTAAACAAAAACAAACAGCCCAGTACCGGCTCCCAACCAGAGCGAGTTTTAACGACTCAGTGGGTAGGTGTAACACCCCCCCTCTCTCTCTCTCTCTCTCTCTCTCTCTCTCTCTCTCTCTCTCTCTCTCTCTCTCTCTCTCTCTCTCTCTCTCTCTCTCTCTCTCTTTCACTGACCACTAAACAATTAAAAACTAACCCACTATCCTGGACAGACAGCCTAGATAGCTGAGGTGTGTGTCCAGGACAGCGTGCTTGAACCTTAATTGGACACAAGTACGGAAATAAGTTGAAATGTGTGTTTCTTGGATAGGTGTGGCTTTAGGAAGCTACGCGGTGATGTGTACGTTTACTTTTCCCAGGTCATCCCCCCCCCCCCCTCCTCTCCCCGAAGGGGGTGCAAAATATATATCCTGGGAAGGGGGTCCCGCTGTTATTTGTGCGGATTCTTAAAACAACCCTGGGGAAGGGGTGTTTTGTTTTTGTTTGTTGTTTTATTTTTGGGGTGGGTTGTGTGCGTGCGTGCGTGTGTGTGTGTGTGTGTGTGTGTGTGCGTGTCTCTGTGTGCTTGCGTGTGTGTGTGTGTGTATGTGTGTGAGTGAGTGTGTGTGTGTGTTTTACCACCCAATAATGCTTTTAAATATAACTTGGTGGGGGTGGGGGGGGCAAAATATTTATTTTTAGCACCCAATAATGCTTTTAAATTAAAACTTCTATATCTTGTTTCCGTAAAATACAGGACCATGCGAAGTTTTCTTTTCTTCTCTTTTTTTTAACTTACTAGTTAAAATTAACAGAAATATAGCACATTTTTAAAACTTACCTCTTTCCAACTATATAGTCAATTATACATACATGTATTGATATATTTTGTATTTGTTTCCCCTCACGAAGCTCGATTCGTGACGTCATCTTGAATGGCATCTTACTCTCTTCACTCCTAATGAAATACTCGAGCTGGAGTGTCGTAAATGACAGTGATTAAAGTTTGTTTTGTTTAACGACACCACTAGACCACATTGCTTTATTAATCATCGGCTATTGGATGTCAAACGTTTGGTAAATTTCACATATAGTCTTTGAGGAACCCCGTTACATTTTTTCCATTAGTAGCATTTAAGGGATCTTTTATATATGCACCATCCAAGAGACATGGTAGTACATACCACGGCCTTTGGTATGTATACCAGTCGTGTAGTCCGAGTAGGCCTACTGTGACTGTGAGAGAGCTAAACGGACATTTGGACGGTTATTAGCCCTATTACGTCTAATAACCGTCCAAATGTCCGTTTAGCTCTCTTACAGTCACAGTACTCGGGCTAACTAGTCGTGATGCACTGGCTGGTACGAGAAATAACCTAATGGGCCCACCGTGGGCATAAATCACACGCCGACCACGCACCAAGCAAGCGCTTTAGCACTGAGCTACATCTCGCCCTTGAGTGTATACTTAAGGCGACGACACACGAAACGAGTATCTCATACGAGAATAACCGAGTGCATAGCAGCTGGTGATGTAGGCCTATTGTTTGTTTTGTCACAATCAGCTATTCTTGTGGAGGCACTCATATCGTGTGGCGTTGCCTTTAGTCTTTAAGGTGAAAAGGTATACTCGTTCGCCTCGCGCAAATACAACCAATGATCCCTGTTGGTCAATTCGTACCATGTTCGTTTTGTACTTACTTTTGTCGTTTTGTACCATAGTTATTTCGTACTATAATTATTTCATCCCATATATGAATAAATCATTTCGTACCATTGCAGAAAGTAATTTCGTTCCATTGCAGAAAGTCATTTCGTACCAAAGTAATGTCATATCGTACCATCATAAACATTCATTTCGTACCATAATATAAAAACGAATACCATATGCAGGGTTTCTAGAATTTTTATAAAATCCACTAGCCATGGGATCAGTGATTTTAAAAATATACTAGTCACGATTAAAAATTCCCTAGCCCTACTTTACTTTAAGTTAATACAATTTTACTAAATAATAGTAATAATCACATATGTCACCTAAAGATGGAGATAGAGCTTAAAAATTCTAACATTGGTGGGTTGGGGTGGGGGCAGGATATTCATATTTATAAAACAGAGTTAACTGCAACATTTTAACAAAAAATATTCACTAGCCGTCGGGCATGGCAATAGTAGTTATTTACAAGCCCAACATTGAATATTACTAGTCATGTGAGTGGGGCTACCATAATCTAGAAACCCTGTCGTGTGTTAGACGTAATATGTCAACGATAGCAGCCCAGATGTATCAAACAATATTTATTGCTGTTCAAAAACAGTAGCGGTCTGGGGATTGGCCAATAGGCGTTTAAATTTAAATTTAAATATCAACACATTAATATATGGCGATCCCAACTTAACACTATAAGAACATAGTCTCATTTTCAAAGCAATCCACAATTCCATTGCTAAAAGCAAACGTTTTGACTGATAAAACTGTCCACCTTCTCCTTTATTCTTCTTGTTTCTCTGTCCATGTTGACCAGTTAATATTTCAGTTATATAATGTAGGGAAAGGTCTTTATAATTATCGCATTAGCCTGTTGTCCAATCCCATTAATAAATAAACAGAAATAAATATTGTTTAAACCAATTCCTTTTTTTTATTTTTAGCTTGTTAACTTTTTATTTTATTTTTTAAATCTATGAACTTTATCACCAATAATAATTGCTAGTTTCAAAATACTGCCCATTTCCAACTCTACTCCCCCCCCCCCCCCCCCCCCCCCCCCTCCCCGCCACCGCACCCCTTATGTCCAGGACCCAGTCACTGGCGAGGTCGTAGATTTGTGCCTGGGAGAGACGTGCTTGAACTTTAATTGGATATAGGCACGTTAATATATTATCCAATCCAATCCAATCCAGAGCCACCGAGCTTTGCCTCCAGGTAAGGGCGTAGTCGGACTTTTAATTTTTCGGTACCTCTCCAAAAACTTGTTTATTATTTTGTTTGTAAATAGTCCGACACACTTTATTTTTGGCACCCGTCAACATTGGACCGGCCTCGGTGGCGTCGTGGTTAGGCCATCGGTCTACAGGCTGGTAGGTACTGGGTTCGGATCCCAGTCGAGGCATGGGATTTTTAATCCAGATACCAACTCCAAACCCAGAGTGAGTACTTCGCGAGGCTCAGTGGGTAGGTGTAAACCACTTGCACCGACAAGTGATCCATAACTGGTTCAACAAAGGCCATGGTTTGTGCTATCCTGCCTATGGGAAGCGCAAATAAAAGATCCCTTGCTGCTAATCGGAAAGAGTAGCCCATGTAGTGGCGACAGCGGGTTTCCTCTCAAAATCTGTGTGGTCCTTAACCATATAACCGTAAATAAAATGTGTTGAGTGCGTCGTTAAATAAAACATTTTTTTTTTTTTTTCCCGTCAACATTGCTCAAATTACTTTTAAAAACATTTTCGGCCGAGCACTATTTTTGGATTTAACGTTTTTGTTCAAGACTTGAGTAGACTGATCAGTTCTCCATTTTTGGTTCGGGTCTTCGACCTAACTACTAAATTTGTATTCCAAATTCCGCCCACCTCAAACTTACCCCCCCCCCCCCCCCCAATCCCGTCCTCTCGTCTCGGACTTAGTCACTGGCGATGTCAGACAATAAGCTTGGGCGTACGATCGAATCTCCTCGACGGACCTATTGTATTTCCCCCATTTTCTATTCGTTTGTTTTGTTTTGAGATATTTTATTGATCAGAAAAAAGTCAAAAGGATTGCACAACAGGCAGAGCCGATATAAGTGTTCTCCTAAACAAGATGGACATCAGACAATCAATATTCATAATCATATATAAAATATAATAACATAATGTCCAATGGCATAAAGTATTTAACATAATTAATATTTATTAATATATAGTAATAAAAGGTAGAGAGTAGATAGAATAGAAATGGGATAGTGTTGTTTGGTGTGTGTGTGTGTGTGTGTGTGTGTGTGTGTGTGTGTGTGTGTGTGTGTGTGTGTGTGTGTGTGTATGTGTGTGTTCCTTGATTGTTTTTATAAAATTTGTTTATTTAAAATATTAACTATATTTTTTTCTCATTTATTTACCGTAGCACTCAACATTTCTTTTTAATTCGTTCGTATACTGGCTGTTTATAAATTTTTGTGGTGTAGGTGGTATTTGTCATTTGTGTCCTTGCACTGGTTTCCAGCTTGGGGTTAATTAACTCCACAGCTTGTACAGGTTTGACACGGCGAACACTTTACTCACCAATCCTGTCCATGTTTCTTTTGGTCACTTGCTGTTTTTGAGCCAGATGCTTCATAGCATGTGAACATGGACAACCTGTTAAGAACTTCTCTACAAAATTAGAGGTCTGTTTGAAGAAATTGAGGAAACCTTTTCCATTTTACAAAGGTAAAAGTATTTCATGCCTTTATTTCAAATGTAATGGTTCAAATGACAAATATTTGACTGAAATGTTTTTTGCCAATTATTATGTTGATAATACAAAAAAGGTTTTAACAGAAGTCCATTATTTCCTTTTTATTTATACATTTTATTTATACATATACAGTATTTGCTTACATTTTATGATCCTAAACTTATATTTTTAGTTTTTATACCAGGTGAAAGTTGATATTTATAAATGAATATATAATCTATGGAGAACAGATATTTGTGTGATGGGACTAAAACCTAACACTAACACTAACCACTAACCACTAACCACTAACCACTAACCACTAACCCTAACCACTAACACTAACACTAACACTAACACTAACACACTAACACACTAACACACTAACACACTAACACACTAACACACTCAACACTCAACACTCAACACTCAACACTTAACACTTAACACACTAAACCAAACTTACACTAACACCTACACTTAAACTAACACTAACACTAAAAATAACACTTAACGCTAACAATAAAATTGGTAACATGTCTAAAATTAAACCCAAACAAACGACAAAACCTAAATAAACCTAAATAACTTAAAGTAAACTATACAACATTATAACTTGTTTATGCTATGGTTTTGTTCAATATGGATAGGCCGTACAATCTTTTGTTAGTCCGTGTTATTGTGGTTGTTAATGTTTTCATACTTGTTTTCTCATACTACACAACAAATGTTAGTCTTATTTCAGATCTTTGCGAGATGTCTCAATCTGGAGTGATCTCTGCTTCCACCAATGCAACAACCAACTCATCATGAATAAAGTTTGTTTAGAAATAGGCTTTATTGCATAAAGCAAGAACTTCAGTACTGGTAACAAGGGTTTTTTTTCTAAGCTGTTCTCAGTTAAAAAAAACCTGACAGACACTAAGCAAAAACGAATGCATAAATATTTTACAAAATGTTTTAGATAATTATGTGCAAATATATAATAAATGTGGTGTCTTAAGAATTTTACAAGCATACAGTTGTAAAACATGCTATTTCAGATATATTCTTGAGAACATCAATTTAAGGACAAGGTCGGCAGTCATTAAACAAGACCATTGTTGCTGAACTGATCTGACTATGATCTTCCTTCAGTCACCAGGTGGATGGTGTTGGTATTTTACAAACCATTGTGAATGTTACCAAAATCTTAGTGGCCTTCTGGATACATCTGTCAAAGTTCATCTCATTATAAATATACTTGTATAGTAAAAATTATTATTTTACAATAGTATCTAATGAAACCTATTCAAGCTTTGTATAAACAGGGCATTACAAAGATTTCATATATATATATATATATATGTGTCTGTCTGTCTGTCTGTCTGTGTGTGTGTGTGTGTGTGTGTGTGTGTGTGTACACCCAGAGCGAGTTTTAACGACTCAATAAGTAGATGTACGGCGTGTGCACAGCACAGCGTGCTTGAACCTTAACTGGATATAAGTACGAAAATAAGTTGGAATGAATTAATTATTGTGTGTTTTGTACAATTTAGACGAAACTAAGGATGGATTTCATACAATATTGTACATTTTCAGGATGACAGAGTTTTATATATATGTATTATGAAATATTATAGAATCTATTCATCTATATTTAAATTAATTTAGTTATTATCTACTAATAATGTAAACTAATTACGGTATGTAAGTTAAGAAAATATTTATATGTTTAAAAGACAAATCTACAGTTATAAAATTGACACTTTACCTTTTTAAATTGTTTAGTATTGTAAACACCTCTTCTTAAGTTCTCTGTATCTGTAAATTGTTATTATATACGTGTATGTCAACGTGTATACGTGTATGTCAACCGATGAGCAGTAAACACTCGATTGTAAATTCTAATTCAATCTGATATAACGTGACATTTGATTGGCTAATCAAATCCATTAGCGGCACTAAAACCAATTTTTTGGGGTATTGCCCAAGAGCTTATTCACATATTTAATATGTTACTTCTCGCTGTTTAGTTGAACGTATTTACTTCTAAAATATCAGCCTTAAATTTTTTCTGAAGCAAAATAGGCTTTGTTTAACGTCACGTGTGTGACACTGACAGGCATGTCGAATTAATAAGTGAAATCGGTATTGTCATTATTAAGCCAATAAAATATAGACAAGAACTTAGAAGCAACAGTTGTATTACATACAAAAACTGTTTGCACTATAATTATTTTATACAGCGGAAGAGAATAAACCCGATAGTAGTGACCAGGTTTTTGTTAACGCCGTGTTCTTTTTATTTGACCATTAATGACTTCGATGTACGGCTAACACAGATACTGATATACTCTGAAGTTAATTAATATTTTATGAAGTGATATCTTGTAAACTTACACGCATGCAAAACACTTAGACTGTGTGTTAAATAAAACAGCATGGACGTATTACATAGTATACATCATTCACATACATTGGGCTATCTCAGAATGTTCAAGCATGAATTTAAATTAGAAAATTATTTGTTGAAACTCAACAAAAAATGCTAGAATTCTTTGTAAATTTAGAACTGGTAATGTCAGACTTCCTATTGAAACCGGTAGATGGTTTAATATTGAGAGAGAAAACAGAATATGTCACTTGTGCAACACTGATGTTGGTGATGAGTTTCACTATTTTTTTTAAATATTACGTCTTTATGTACTGAGCGAAATATATATATATACCTAGTTACTATACCAACAGAGCAAGTGCAATTACCTTTTACCAGTTATTTTCTACAACTAAAAAATCACTTGTGTAAACTATGTAAATATTTGGAAATTGTCATTGATTCTTCCGGGTTAATATTACTTAAATATTATGTCCATTGCCACTACAGAAAACACTTTGTTACTTATTTTGTTTATATTTTCTCCATACTGCACTCGGTGCAGTTTATAAGAATAAAATTCTTTTCTTGTAAAATGTGAATACTGTTTAAGACCAACACATATAACTAATTGTGAGATTTTATCCGAACAGAGCGTCAACAAATTCTACGGATGCACGGTACTACTTTCCCAATTCCCAGTTGGGTGCTTCAGAAACAGATGACCACCACGGAAATGGCAGATTTTGGTGGAAGATGTCTTAACAGAATTACAGGATGGAGTAGCAGGTGACCTAACAAATTCGGGCTAAACAGTGGGGAAAATTCGGGCAGTTTTTATCTGGATAAAATTTCGGGCAAATCAACCCCTCCAGTCCCCCTAAATTAAAGAGTCCCCATACGCCCATGATTCCCGTTGAGTATATATTATACTTTTAATACTTAAACTATTCAGTGGTGTTTTTTTTCTATTTAATTAAAATAATACATACGTTGTTTTTGCAAGTTTCGAGTTCGATTTAGTTTGTTTCTGTGTTCTTTGCCAACAGAAACATCAAACGTACTACTGAGAGCGAAACGGAATACTTCCAGAGAATGTCTTAGATGGATCGTCAAAATGTTACGAGAAGTGAATGCTCAACACAGAACTATCCTGAAAGCAGCATCAGTAATGTTACCATGAAATGAACTACCCAACCTCGCTAATGCATGGACTAGCTAGACAGTATCATATCTCAGTGTGAGGGAAGAAGACTGGTTATAACCTAGCAGGGACATAGTCATTAAGTATTAAGCATCGTGTCTCATTAATTTTATTTATTTAGGAAAATGTATCTTATGTTAATTGTAATCAGATTGGTGAACCAACCATTTTAAAAATAGTATAATCCCATGGCAAAACGTTATGTTAGTTCTGGATTAATGTTACTAGAGGATGTAGCTGGTTAGGATTTTCAACTGTGGGCACTGACCTGACGTAACGTTTTGCCATGGGATTATACTATTTTAAAAATGGTTGGTTCGCCAATCTGATTAAAATTAGCTCTACTGGTCTACCCGTAGATCTAACAGCATTGTGTGGACTCCCATGTCCAGGTAACATTTCAACTATTAATAACAATTTAAATATCGACCAATTACACTTCGCCTTTTCGCGTTATTCGGGAGCATACAAATTCTAAAAATATCGGGCGAGACTATTTATTTTGAAATTTCAATTCTTAGAGGTGTATTCTGTAGGAGGTTTGAGTGTTTTTTCTACACTTTTGTTTCGGCGTTGCATGTATAGACCCACGTGAAGGCTCAGAAGAGGGGACGGGCTGGTATCCAATGGATGTCTTGTCCCTAAATTATACAAAGGAATACGCAGAAGCAGCACCACCATAACTAAACATTCGAGGTATATTACACTGGTCGCCAAGCAATATTCTGGGTCCTTGTCATCTCCTCTTAGTTAATCTGTGGTGTTTATAGTGTTCAACGTCAACAACAATGGCAACAACAGCAGCGCCGGCAACATCAACAAAAACTGCAACAACAATATATTAATGTTTAGTTGCGTTAGGTTTGTTTGTTGTCAGTTAGTCTGTTCGTTAGTTAGCTTGTTTCGTTCTTTTGTATGTTTGTGCGTTGGTTTTTATTACCCTGCAGCTAACAAATCACTAAGATATGTATGTATAGATTTATGTCTACAACTTTAAGTCTCAATATATATTCTGTCAAAAACGAAACGCATAGGTGATAGGGAAAGAAGAAAAGTGTTTGATTTTACAAAATATCGGTGGATTTTTTTTACAATGTTGCTGAATGACCATGTTTGTTAATGTTCCTGGAATGGGACAGCATGCCCAAATACACCCTGAAACAAATTTAACGCACGTTGTGCGACAATTGCAGGAAATCGGCGTGAAATGGTCAGATTTTGGCGAACGCGCGTGAAATTCGGGGGAAAGATTGGGGCAGTGATGGGTATTTAAAGCTGCAATGCTCGCAATGATGCCTCATTTCCAGGGCCGTACCCTGACCAAAATCCATGGGGGGGCACTAAATTTTATAAATAATTTTTAACATACTATAAAGATTAAACATTTCTATGCTATTACTGGAGATATATAAAAAAAAAAAAAAGGACAAGATTCTCAGGGGGGGGGCAAATGCCCCCCCCCTGCCCCCCCGGAGGGTACGGCCCTGATTTCCAGTTCGACGTAGACGAGATACAAGATGCCAAGACTAAACCTGCCGTATCGAAACATTGCAATAGGCCGCCTCCAGTTAGGTGAATAGCAGTCAGCAGTCGCACGCCACATGAACGTCCATCAGAACACCATTTCACGTCTCTGGGACAGGTACTAACAGTTTCAATCAGCTGAAGACTGGCCCAAAAGTGGAAGACCTCGCATAACAACTGCAGCACAAGATCGCTACATCCGGATTCAGCAATTGCGTCACCGAACTCCCACAGCAAACTAACACTGTTGGACGCATACCTGGTTTGAGAAGGGTGTCTGCACAAACCATTCGGAACCGACTTCGAGAAGCTGGTTTACGGGCTAGGAGAACGTATGTTGGCCCCGTCCTGCGACGTCAACATCGACATTTACGTGTTCGCTGGTGCACGAATGTACAGGTGTGAAACTTGGGAAACTGGCGGCGAGTATGGTTCAGCGACGAGTCACGTTTCCTTCTACAGCGACGTGATGTACGACAACGTGTTTACAGACGCCGCAATGAACGTTTTGCCAACAACTGCGTCACCCAAGTTGACAGATTCGGTGGAGGGAGTGTCATGATTTTGGGAGCCATCTCATACACCGGCAGAAGTGAACTTGTGTTCGTACAAGGCAACCTGACAGCTGTACGCTACCGGGATGAAATTCTTCGCCGTCACATGCTTCCCATTTTGGATCGACAGAGAATTCTTTCAGCAGGAAAATGCCAGGCCGCATACGACACGTGTAACAATGGATTTCCTACAGAATGAGAACATTAATGTGCTGCCATGGCGATCAAGATCGCCAGATCTCAACCTCATTGAACATCTATGGGACGAACTGAACAGACGTGTACGCCAGCGTGACCCGGAGCCTCGGGTGCTTCCGCAACTGTCACATGCACTGCAGGAATAATGGGCTAGGATTCCACATGCCCGGATTCAGACTCATTCAGTCTATGCCATGGAGATGTCGCGCGATGATGGCTGTTGCTGGTAGCCACACAAGGTACTGATTTCATCGCCCTATAGAAAAAAACACATCAAAATATGCATAGTCCTGTGAAAAACATTTGCACCGTACTTCTTTTTGATACTTACATTCTTGATTAGCTTGTACCCACACCGAGCGAGTGTGAATTTAATTGGATGTAAGCACGTTAAACGATATCTACCTATCTAGCTTCTTGATTAGAATATTCGTTTTTGTACATCGGCTATATGGAAGCTCGATACGTTGTCTTGATGTGATAATTTGACATGCGCTTCTTGATACTTCTTGATACTTCTTGATACTAGTACTTGGGTTTCTTTTTACTTTTTGGTAGGTCTGAGTACTAAAGTCTTTAAGAAACGCATCCAACTGAATCTTCATAATGTATGACAATTCAGAACATTTCTACAGATTTTGAACATAAATATTTACTCGTTTCCATGTAAGATTTGAAATTTTTTTTAATGGCTGAATGCCAGACGAATTTGAAAGCACAAATTTTAAAAAGATTCGACTTAAAAATTTACCATTTAACACAAAAACAAAAACAATCAAGCTTTAAACAAAAGAACATTCATATGTGCAAATGTTTTGTTTTGTCACTTAACTATGTCTTTGCCGTTTAATATTAACTGGGTCTGAAGATCTTACACTTGAAAAACGCGGGAACTAGAATAGTATGGTGTATTTTACTTCTCTTGTAAATAGTAGAGATTTTGCATAGTTTATAGGCAATTATCGTTATCAACTTAAAGGGCGTTCTTCCATAATACAATAAGTTGTAAATTTTAAGCTCGATTCTTCATCGGTTGTTTTCTCATTTCATCCAGTGCTTCGTTACGGGTATAAATAATTATACTGTAGTATATGTGCTATATTGTCCGTAGGCAACTGCGTATAAAAACAAACAAAAACTCCATTGCTGTGAATGACACGTCTATATACGAGTCATTCTCCCGAAATGTGTCATATTGCGTTACCCCCCCCCCCCCCCCCACACACACACACACCCCACCCCGACCCTAAAATTGATAAAAGTAAGAACACTGAGAATAACATCGCTTAGATAATTAAATATTAATTAAAAACTCACAGAGAAATATTTATAGAAGGTACCTGAATTTATTAACAAATGTTTGATTTAATAGGGCGAAAAATCTGAAATTGCCATGTTACAAATCAAGGTCATGAAACTGAACCTAAATCAAAATAACATAAAACTGATTTCATTCAGTATTTTACAACAATCAGTCGATTAATAAAGGCTTGAAGATGGAAAACATGTATTCTTAGAATTTACATTTATGGTTTATTTTACAAGAGTATCCTTCTCTGTTACTCATTTAGCAAATAACACGTCAACACCGTAACGCCGGTCAGCAAACACAGCCTATGATGTATAAGAATAAACCAAGATATGATACATGATTCCTTCTAAGTAGAGGAAACCACAATGTTTTTAAATGACATTAACGAAAAGTGCCGTCAGTTTTAGTTTGCTACAAATGACCGGGAAAAAAAGGGATGGGTCACTGCTTACATATATGTTTATTCTCTAGAGATCATCATAAATAGATGCTACGAATATAGCTTGGAAGTTCAACATAGCTTATCAACAATAATGATATGAAAATGTGTGTTTTTGTTATATTTTGTCAACACCGTAACGGTCAACACCGTAACGGTCAACACCGTAACATTATGACGTTGCGATTTTGATCAAGTGTCTAAATAACCACATGTCCAACATGAAATAGCTTTAAAATGTACTAAAGTGTCGCTACACAAATATTCTTTTGCACTCCTATTGTTTTAGTCATTTAATTGTGTGAACATGCAATAATTACGTCCAACATTCTATGTTCGTAGCAAATGGCAGCTTCCTCGGTGTCCCTTGTTAAAATATATTAAATATGTCCATGCTATTTTGCTCTTTGATGGGCTTCTCAACAATAGGAATCAGTAAATGTTCATCACGTATTAAATATTAAATATTTCGATTTTTCATTAAAAGAAAAACAAAAAATGTCAACACCGTAACGTGGCAGCTATTGCTATCAGACCTAAACAGACATTACACTGCCAACATACATACAAAATAGGTGAAAATAACTGTGAAAAACTAACAAAATATGCAAACTGTTTTAAAAATACTTATATCTCTCCTGCAAATCCACGTGCTTTTTATATTTGAGTGTATAGGTTGTACTATACCAAATAAAATCACATAGGCGACCATGTTATCGTTTATGTTAAAAAACCCTCTATATCCAATATATCAACCAAGATATGACCCATAAATATCAGTACTACAAGCCCTACCTCAGAGTATTAACTGATGGAAATGGTACTTTCCATGGCTCATTTTCGGTATAACCAGATGTTTTTACAACACCTAGTTTCGCACAAAATTTTAATACTTTTCTTTTCACAGGTACCCCATACAGGCTACTTAACACAATGGTACTAGATGAAATAAAATTGAATATATTTTTGGCCCAGATGAAACTATAGTTGGTTTTTTTTACAACACTCACGTTTATCACCAGGGACAGGACTTGTGGTATTAACTGTTATATCAAAAGTTCGGTGCATCTCGAACTTTGACCCAGCCGAACGTTTACTGGTTTAGTACTACCTATTTTTTGTATGTTTGATGCACCAGTAATGTCAATAATGCCATCTACCCTCAAACGTTAGATAACACGCATCTTTTGTTTTGTGTAGTGTTGTGCACTGTGTTGTCTGATCTTTTATGTTTTTCTTTACGTCATTGGAGTATTGGAGTATGGTAGCATGAGGTGGAGGGTTGTCATAATTTATATATATATATATATATATATATATATATATATATATATATATATATATATTTTTTTTTTTTTTTTTTTTTTTTTTTTTTTTTTTTTTTTTGCTCCATGATTTTACAGATCACATGTATTGTCATGTCATGTATGTAATATTTTCAGCTTAGTTCAAACTAGCAAATTATTAGCCAAGTTTTAAAAACTATGATAATATCCATATTGAATTTTCGTGTAAATAATAGCAACTACAAATAAAATTTGTGTAATAATTTAGATCTAATCAAAGTTTATTTACTTGAAGTTATTTTGACCAACAACTTTTGAAACCAGATGAAACCGTCAAGTTTGCAACATTTGCAAATGATATTGTTTACAAATGAACTTGTATATCAGAATGTAATTACTAATTACAAGAAAATAGCTGAAGTCTTACTGAAGTACAACGTCCTAAAATCATTAAATAGTTGTTTAAATAGTTGTTGTTTTCGGGTTAAAAAGACGAGACTGGGTTCATATTTTTTAATATCAACTTGCATTAATACAGACAAAAGGCTTTCATTATTTACAAATGTATTTCTCTTACACTCTCTCTTTTTCATTTCTTATAATTCGTATGCAAGTATATATTTATATACTATTTATTTTATTTTATCTCTATTTTATTTATTTATTCTGTTGAAAATAATTTTGTCTTTTCTCTTCTTCGTTTTGTTGTTCGTTTTGTTGGGGTTTTTTTTTTTTTTTTTTTTTTTTAATTACAGTGGTATATTATAAATCTGGTATATTATAAATCCAACTGTCATACTAGGTCCCAATATATATATCACTATATATTTTCAAAAATTAAGCTTAACATCTAATGACGTAATCGTACATGAGTGTGTGTTTTTATAGTAACAAATATTGCTTTCAAATTGTTGTACAGAATATCGTGTTTCCAACATGTCTTTCTTAGTTAAATGTTTTTGTATATCTTTTGACCACTTAGTTTGTAAGGTGATGAATTAGGAGTCCCCATTCCGAACATTACCAATGTATTTTGTGGCAATAGAACATAAAATCATACCTGGAGATGAATTTTACACTCCTGACATGAACTATTCATACTTACCAGTAGTGAACAAGTGAGTTCATGTTAGCTTACTGAGAAGTATTCTGTAAGCTTAGAAGAGATATAAATTATGTTTTCTTTGTTAACATGTTGAACGCTCACTTGGTCATCAATATTTTATTTATCTTTCTTTTTTTTTCTTTCTTTTTTTTGGCAGTAAAACTACAAGTTTGTTAATAAATTGAACAAATATTTAAAGGTGCAGACCCTAGTTTAAACCCGTAGAAAATGGACACTAAATTTTGTTAATTTACAAACCTGTAACTCATTTGGATAAAGTTACAATAGAGTGAAAGAAGAGTCTGTGACGTTAAAACCGGGAAATATCCTTAAAAATATATAGACTTGAATTCAAATAAATAACCGCTACTTCTCAGACGCACGTGCGTTTTTAAAAATATGAAAAATGCATTTTTATTTTGTATTAAACCAGAAACACTTCAGTTCTACGGAAATGCCGGGAGTTAGGGCATTCTTTGGGGCCATAGGCGTAGGCAGTTTGGCCTTAGGTTTTGTGTAGGGCCGGACCAATGTTTAGAATATGATTGGCAGACCCTTTTCCAAATTTAATATATTATATTATATATATATATTGTATACTTGTGCCAACTCTATAGCCTTTCCTCCTAACCTCCCATGGACTTAATGAATACTGTTTAATAAGTATTATTAATTTTAGACCAGCCCAGGCCGGACTCGGGATAGCCGTGTTCGAAACCCTAGTGGTATATGGACACGTTAAACAAGTTATTAAGCTAAGCATTATTTTTGATAACACATGGGTTGTTAACACACGTACGTTTGTTAATAATTTCAAGACATACGACTGGCTGGTCCTAGGTGATGACCAGATCATCAGTGCCATACAGCCAATGAAAAACAACACGGTGGAAATAGATTACACTGTGACATATAGTTAACCTGACGCTTAAGTTGGCTACAAGAGCAACGGCTGTAAATAACGTTTAGTTAGTTTTAAAAGATGTTAAAATGTGCTTAAAACCTGGTTTTTGAGGATATGTAAGAAATAGAATAATACATTCGTGTCCGTTAGATACCATTTATCTCACAATTCGTTTAAAAAGGTATCAAAACTCGCTTTTGCTCATTAGAAACATTTTAAAACAACTCGTTGTGAGATAAATGATATCTAACAGCCACTCGTGTATTATTCTCTATATATTATAACATGCCTGGCAGAGAACAATGAATGCTATTGTTGTTACATTGTACGTGATTTGAAGATCTGGGATGTAATTAAATACAACTGCACTGATGATTCAGTGTTTTTAATGCTAGGAGTGGATTTTCCATGTATATGTCTGCAAATGTTACACAAATGACCTAATTATAGCCGTATTGTTACTTGTAGATTGATACTACAAGTTTTCCATTGGTTCTATTTACATACTATTATCTGAATAAAGGCATATCATATCATAATTTAACCACAAAACGTTCAAATGGGCATAAGAAATCTAACTTGATATATGCCAGAAGTATAACGATATACCACCATTTAACATGTTCAGTGATTAATTGTGGTGGTAATCGTGTGGCTACTGAGCTAAAGCTAATCTGTATTATTCAGAAAACCAAAGAAATATAGTTCAGCTTGCCTAACCATTTTGTTTCACCAATTTCTTAAACTTACAGTATCAAATTTAAAAAAGGGGGGAAACTTAGGTGGGTTTTTTTTGGGTTTTTTTCAACAATGGGAATTTTGACATAGTTCAAAGATGTTAAAGTTTTGCCTGTATGTTGTTTACTTGACTATCTTAGCTATAAAAACATAAACATAGCTTCTGTTGTGAAATAAAATGTAAAACATTTGGAATTCATTCAGCGTTAAATCCTTGTTGTATTTTTTTGTATTCTCCATAATTGCTGGTGTTTTTCATGATATATAGTGTTACATATGCCTGATGTGCTGTTTGGTCCATTTTGAATTCATTCACAACCTTTGTATCATTTTGTTAATTTTTACCCATTAAGCTTTTGTGACCATGTGTTTTCAGTATACTTACCCAGAAAGTTGAATTGACTGTAGTATATAGACAGTAAATAAAGTGTGTATATAAATGTTTTTTGTTTTGTTTGTTTTTTGTTTGTGTTTTTTCATTCACGGATATAGGATTTAATTTGAGTGATATTAGGTTCAAATATATAGTGCTTTTAGCCATGCTATATATATATATATACATATTACTGAAAGGTTATGGGTTTATAAACCAGTAAGCTAAATCACAAAGTGGCAAACGGAGCCCCACATGCCACGGACTTTGTTACTTCAGATGTGGTGTACTGGCTGGAACGAGAAATAGCACAACCAATCTCACCGCAGGCGAGCGTTCTTCTAAAAAATATTAACTGCATTTGGTTTGGTGTTGTAACTAATTTCTACACTCACTTTAAATACAACTCTTTGTACTAATGTTCATTGGGTCTCTTCGCCAGTGGGGCGGAATTTAAAAGAACAAGAAAAGCAACGTGTACTTCCTGTATGATGGGCGCCGACAAGAGTAAAGATTCCAAGTCGGGAAAGGTTTTTGTCATTTAATTATTATTTATTTAGACTTTAGTCTGTTCCTGGTGTATCTGCAGCATATTTTTCGATATTTTGTTATATTAAATCCACATGAAGTGTGATAAAAATATAAAATTCTGGTAAAGTTTAAGTCGCTTTCCATCAAGTCAATCCATATGGCCTTGTTTTAAAAATAAATAAAGGGCCTGTCCCAATTTAGTTGCCATTGTTAAGATGTTGCAGACTAACAGAAACATTTTAATGACGTATATTGCATAATAAAAAAAAAAAATTCTGCATAAATTATCAGTGGCTGTATATTAAATGTGTTTCTGATCGTCTTATACCCAGAAAGCATGCGCCGATGTGGTGATGCACATGTTTACTCACATAAGCAAATCTGAGTCTCATGTAAGTACATATACCATCGACATCCCAAACTGCGTTCATCTAATGAAAAAACATGAATACAATATTTACAGAAATACTATTTTACATTTTTCAGCTACGATATGTAAAACAAGTTAAATTGCAATCAGTTAACGTGAAAAATCAACAATGTGTATATAAAACAAATCCATTCTAGTAAACAAACGTGAAGCACCCTCCAGTTCCCTTCTCTTTTTTTTGTTGCTTTTCAGTGTTTTTTTGTTTGTTTGTTTAAATGGTGGGGTGGGGGGGAGGCATGACCACCCTCCTTTAATTTTCACCCAGCGAGAACAAAGTATGTACAATTTAATGTCATCCATAGAACTATTTTCATGTCATGTTCACCGAAAACTTGGGCAGCTTCGTCTCAGAAGCACCCAGAGCTCGAACTTAACGACGGCAACTGCCGTCGGTTGGGGGCGTCACTGATGTGCCGTCGGTATAGCTTTTAACCGACGGCAAAATGTATAAACGTGTATGAACGTTATCTGCCAGTATTTAACACGGATGTTTGGGTCCTGATTGGAGTTAATTAGTGTTTAGGTTGTACCACGCAACGGAACTATATTTAGTCATGCGCATACCCTGTGCATGATTCCATTTATAATAAATTCTTGTTTATTGACATAAAAAAAAGAGAAAAGAAAGAAGGGTTTTATTTAACGACACACTCAACACATTTTATTTACGGTTATATGGCGTCAGACATATGGTTAAGGACCACACAGATTTTTTTAGAGGAAACCCGCTGTTGTCACATAGGCTACTCTTTTACGACAGGCCGCAAGGGATCTTTTATTTGCGCTTCCCACAGGCAGGATAGCACAAACCATGGCCTTTGTGGAACCAGTTATGGATCACTGGTCGGTGCAAGTGGTTTACACCTACCCATTGAGCCTTGCGGAGCACTCACTCAGGGTTTGGAGTCGGTATTTGGATTAAAAATTCCATGCCTCGACTGGGATCCGAACCCAGTACCTACCAGCCTGTAGACCAATGGCCTGCCACGACGCCACCGAGGCTGGTGTGTTTATTGACATAAATTCAAATAATTTGACTACATGTAGCCGACACAGAAAAACTACCTTTCAGTCAAGTTTATTTGCTGCAAAAGTCTGTTTTAAAAAATTACCATCGGCATACTCAAAATTGCCGTTGGTGGGCCCTTTCACCGACGGCAGTTTATTTTTTAATTGCCGTGGGTGATAAATTCTTAAGTTCTAGCCCTGAGCACCAGGTTCTGTTACGTGTTAGCTTACGCTAGTAGTCCATGATTCCATTTATAATAAATTCTTTATTGAAGTTCAGGGCATAAAATTTGGCACGAATGATTTTGTCGTTCGTCTGTCGGTTATGCAAAACCAATATCGACACGAACGACGGATTGTTCGTGCAAAAACTATAATCACTTGTCAGAAAATGTAAACTGACGTGTTTTGGCTAATATAACTATTTTTGGAATAAAATAATAAGAGAACGGGCCTAGCATTGCAGGTGTGAGAAAAAACAATGTATCCATTTGAACTCGACATCGCGGTCAATTACAAAGTCGGCACTGTCATTAGAAGTGTCAGTAACATTGAGTAACATAGTTGCACGTTCCCTTTGATCATTTCACTACGTGCGGAAAACAATACGCGGTTTGGAAATGAAAGCGTTTTATGAGTATTTATTAAACGTGACATCACCTTAGCCCAGCATTTAGTTATAAAGTTGTAAAATGTCAGGACCTAAATTAGGAAGAGAAAAAAACATATGTGAAGTTCTGTATATTTATTTACTTTTTGACACCTGTGTGGTTACGTTGAAATATATGCATTAATTATGAAACATGTATTGTAATGAAAACAAGTACAACCCTTGCTAAATCAATTTATTAAAATAGACATACACAGCGAAGAAAATAGTACGTTTAATAAGGGACTTTAAAATAACGAAGTGGAAATTAGAACATGATGAAACACTGTGTTGCAGCATTGATTGGATCGATCGAGGATTCGCAGAACTTCGGATCTTTCCATTCAGACCCGGAAGCTCAAAGCTTCCGGGAAATCCCCGTTTCGTTTCAGACTATTGTTGGCGCCAACAAGTACTCCCCTGTAACAGAACCGATGGGGTAGTGTGCTGAAATGTAAATGGCAGCTTTCAAGTTAGTCCCAGCATACGAAATAATAATAATAATTTAGTATTTATGATAAGAATTTGGAGAAAGCTACGAAAATCGCCCATTTTAGATTCTCATTTGATTACCGTTGCGGCGTTGCCGGTTAACCTTTTCATTTCTATCTAAACCACCGGAGAAAATTGTTTGTGCAAACACTAAAAGCACACGAACGACATATCGTTTGTCTGAAAAAAAACAAATCTTATGCCCTGGAAGTTTATTGATATAAATTGAAAAAATTTGACTACATGTACATACAGAAAAATAACCTTGCATTCACGTTTCAGGGCTAGCTCTGGGTGATCAGAAAATTTTGGCAAATTATGTCTTCATGTTAAATTTTTTTTTGTAGCAGCGCAGTTATTTTCTAGCAAAATATCAACTATTACATAAAATTATTATGCAAAATTGAGGTGTTCGAGATTAATTTTTTGGGTCAGTATCCCAGTTGGATACTAACATTTCAAAATCTGGTATCCCACCTGAGAATTTAGTATTATATGGCATCCCGGTGGGATACTGGGTTCTTGAAGTCTGGTATTCAAAATTAAATTCTGGTATCCCCGGGATATCAGGATACCGTTAATCTCGAACACTGAATTCGCCAATTGTTTTATAAATTCGCAATTGGTGAATTTGGCGAGTGCCTTAGCAGTAGCCCGGGGTGTTTTGGCTACCAATTTTTCACTCAGGCTACCAGATGTCTATACCTGGTAGTCCGCCGGGCTACTAGATTTTTTTTTGCACCTCCAGTTATTCTGCAATCAACAAGATACTTTAACACCTAAAAACCCATCTTAAAACAGCATTTAAACAAAAATAAACGATTTTGCATTTTTGTCTCCTTTTTAAAAACGTTATTAAAAATATGGGCTACCAAATTTACCGAGGGCTACCAGATTTCATAACCTGGAAGTCCGATGGGCTACCACTGAAAAACGTTACGGTCAAGGCCTGTATTTGTTGCATAAGTCAGCTTGAGAGAATTCCCTTTGGCATACTCAAAATTGTCGTTGGTGGCCTCTTTCACTGATGGCAATTTTTGTTTTTTAATTGCCATGGGTGATAAATTCTTAAGTTCCAGCCCTGATATATATATATGCATATTCCACAATTTAATTTTTATTTTTTTGCAAACTAAGGGAGCTAACTCTTCACAATCAATATAATCCAACATGGCAATCTAATTAAAATTAGCTCCACTATTACATGTGGATCTAAAGACAGCCAGTTGGAGCTCATGTTCACCAATCAAAACCTTACTTGCAGAATCCTGCCAGTGATTTAAAAATAATTTGAAAAGATTCCGAATTATCCTGAGGGTATACGACATGTTTCGTGTGAATTACGAATGCCGTAAAACATGTTTTATTTTATAAAATAAATAATTTGTAATGTAAAACTGAAGACTGATTTAGTTTTTTTTAATTTTATAAATAAATAAATAATTTGTAATGTAAATTTGAAGACCGATAACCCACCCCGTACGTATTGGTATTGTTCGCTGTACTGCGGCCACTAAAATAGACTCGCCCAATATTTTTAGAATTTGTATGCTCCCAAATAACGTTATCAAAGGCGAAGTGTAATTGGTCAATATTTAAATTATTATTTACAGACGAAATGTTACCTGGACATTGGGGACTACGCAGTGTTGTTAGTTTTAAATCACTGGCAGGATTCTGCAAGTAAGGTTTTGATTGGTGGACATGAGCTCCAACTGGCTGTCTTTAGATCCACATGTAATAGTGGAGCTAATTTTAATTAGATTGCCAACATGGCCCCCGTATAGTAACTATATAATAAGGAACAGTATCACATTGTGATTCACTTTGCATGTTTTAGAGGTTGCTACACAATTTTAAATATATAATAATACAGTGGTAGAAATTAGGAAATATTTTCACTGGCCCGGGGGACTAGTAGCTGAGGAAAGTTACTAGTCCCCAGGAAAAATCACTAGTCCCCTACCACCGCCACTTTATTATTGAAGCAGTTTGAGAAGATGAAATCAATATGGGATCTAGCAAGTTGTTCAAGGATTGAACACACATTACTGTGTTGCTTGTGCATTATCTTTAATGGTGCAAATATAATGGACATCCTGAATAAAATGAATAAAAGTGAAGATTCAAATGTGTTGTCATTTGTGGTTAGTTTTCTTATTTGTTTAATGGAGATTCCTTATTTAGAAGCCTTTGTCACAAGTTTCTGGCTAACAATACCTTTTAAAGTTACAGTCTCTGATTACCATATTATAACATGTACAAATATGAAATACAAACTCAAATGCACTTTTAAAAAAACTCGTGTGTGTTCACTATGAACAAATATTGTCAAAAGTATATGCCCGATTCGTCATCTCTGCCGCCATTGCTCAGCAAAGCACAAACGACAGCCTGTTGTCAGTTTCAGTTAACACATGCATTTGCCGATTTCAAATTGTAGGGTGCGTCTCAAAAAAATGAAATGAGAAATCTTGTGCTGTACGAAGAACGTTCGGTTGAGGATACGGTACTAGAGTCTTTCGTTAAAACCGGTTTGATCTTGACAATGTATTATCAACAATCGAACCTTCCTATTTCAGAATTAATATTTTATAAAGTGTTAGTAGAACTTTCAAAGTTTAGTTTGTATACTAGTAACACATTGATTATGTATATACAGTACACGAACCAACCATAGTGGCAATATCGGAGATCAGCTCGGCGGTTTCGGCGGTCTTGGAAAAAAAAAATGTTTCCAAACATTCGCCGATCGGCGGATCGACAATTTTTAAAAATATTTCTTTCAACAAGAATTACGCTTGCACTTCATCCAACGCGTAGAACTGTTCATTATGATTATATTGACCATGTTGACATGCACATTGTTATTAACAGCTTCAAGTCATAAAAGTGAAACACCAATTTTTTTAAAATAAATAAATTGTGAAACTGACTCACGTGCAACTTGCGTCAGCTGTGGAAGAATTCATTATATATGATGGGGATCAGTTTGATCAGTTTGACTTTTCGATGTGCCACCGATTTAAAAAAAGAAAGAAAAAATGGGGAGGGGGGTGGTTTGAGGGACGGATGTTTAAAACCAAATTGGCTATCAGACTATTTTGTTCCACACCAGTAACAACTTGCTGCGATTCTGCAAATTCGCACCGGTCACTTTGCTGCGAACCTGTGACCTCTTTATCTGTCGGTTGTTAACTGCCAATATGTTATAAATTTAATTAAAAAAAAAAAAAAAAAAAAACCTTGTATGCCGCAGCGTTGACATGTTTTAAAAGCAGAATTATTAAATTATTATCCTAAAACTTCTGTTATTGATATATTCCGATTGGCATCTTAAATCATTCACTCTATACTGACTATAATAAATTTTAAAACCAAAACACATGATGTACCTTCCTATTTCAGAATTAATATTTTATAAAGTGTTAGTAGAACTTTCAAAGTTTAGTTTGTATACTAGTAACACATTGATTATGTATATACATGTGTATTTTTAAAATAAAATATACTAAAGTAGACATTGAACGTTTTCACTTCTTAATTTTACGTGTGTTAAAATCGACAAATTCAAGGAAAGGAAATATTTTATTTAAGGACACACTTTTATTTTACGGTTATATGGTGTCGGACATATGGTTACGGACCACACAGCAGCAAGGGATCTTTTATATACCTGCTGATGGGGATCAATCCTAGACTGACCGCACATTTCCAAAAAACACCTTTTTAGGTCTAAGTAATGAATAACAATAACATATAGTCTTGAAAAATGTTACGTAAATCGAACACAACACCCTCTTCCTTTACCCCAAGAGCGTTACATAATTAGTAACACCCTCTTACATGTAATGTGTATGCCAACCGCTGGCCACTGTCAAAAGTTCAAGGCAAATCCCCTACCGACCCCTGGAAAGGTGTTGTATCACACCTCTATAGATATAAATATGTTTTGGAGATATGAAACGACCCCTTGATCAAGACAGTTAAATTTGTTCAAAATCACGTGAAAAGCTCAGCGCCTGCGCAAATCACGTAAAGTCCCAGTTCTACTGGCGTCCCGCTAAATGAAGAACAACAAAGCTGGCCAATGTGTTTGTAGTTGACCTAGATAATGTAGATAAGCGAGCACTGCAAAACTATAGTGATTTGGTGGACCTTTTATGTACCAAACAGAACTGAATCATCTATTCTATATGCTTAAATAATAAAAAATATTCCAGGGACTGCAGCTTTAAAAGCTCATAATTACATATGATAAACATTACAGTAAAATACACCACCTTGGTCTTCATTCAGGAAATGTTTTTGTTTTTTTAATTACACCCCCACCCCACCCCACCCCACCCCCAAGGTGGCAGCAAAGGGTGGGGTGTTTACAAGAAAAAGTTATAGCAATTATAATATTAAATTAATTCATACAACTCATGAATTATTTTATTCTGGCCTAATACACTCGGATGTCGGAGTTACATTATTATAAAGCAACGTCTGAAAAGTTGGGGGGGGGGGGGGGGCGCACACGCTTCCTACATTAGTAAAATACATCTACAGTTTGTATGTTTCACTGGCAAAATAGTTTGACTGTTCACATCATGAATCGGAGTCACAACTGCCCAGTATTACTCGCCCGGATGACTAGCGCAATTTAAATTGTACTTGCCCCATGGATTTCTACTCGCTTGGGGCGAGGAGGCGAGAGTTAGCTTCTATCCCTGATAATAGTTACTAATTGATTTTTAGTCAATTAACGACTGGTGTTAGAATCAGCATTTTTAAAACCCAATCTTACATACAGTGTATGTATACATCTACACGATTGCATTCTTGAGTGTTTTTGTGTTTCAGACTGAAGACGTGAAGATAGACAAGTGGGATACGTCGGCTCTCAAGAATGCTCTAGATGATGCTGCTAAAAAGGTGTGCAGTTCAGGCTTCAAACATAACCAAGTGGTCTTGATCCCAGAAAGCGTGCAATGTTCAGCAGGCATCCAAAATGGATCAGAACACACTAATGTTAAAGGCTGTAATGTGCTTCTGACTACTGAAGACAGTTCACAGTTTGTTAATCTTTACAGTATTACTCCAATTATTTAATATTTTCTGTTAAGTTTTAAAAACCACAGGGATGTTTTGATAATGGGATCCAGGATTTCTACCCACTGGAGTGGGACTACCATAATCCAGAAGCCCTGATTTGTCCTAAGTCATCTTTTCTGCATTGCTGTTTAATTTACTTTAAAAGGTACACTATAACAGGGGGCGGATCTTAACATTTGTTTTTAATTCCCAGAGTCTTGATACGGTATTATTAGTTCTTGTTGCCCATTACAGGTCCTGCTCGACACCTATGGCTACAAGGAATCTCACAAGCTGGTCGACTGTCGGCTTTTCATCTGTACTATTGCCGTTGGATTCGCTACATTTGCTCTCATCTGGGACTACCTGAGGCCTTTCCCCGAATCTCGCCCAGTGCTCATCACCTGTGTGTGTTGTCGTATCCTTTATAATAATATACGTTTTTGTCTTGCCTTTATGAAGCAGAAGAAGAAGGAGTGTGAGCAGTGGATGTGTGTGTGTTTTGCATCACCTATTTTTCATTTGTTTCCTCAAAGGCCATGTCACCGGCCTTGGTGGCGTCGTGGTAGGCCATCGGTCTACAGGCTGGTAGGTACTGTGTTCAGATCCCAGTCGAGGCATGGGATTTTTAATCCAGATACCAACTCCAAACCCTGAGTGAGTGCTCCGCAAGGCTCAATGGGTAGGTGTAAACCACTTGCACCGACCAGTGATCCATAACTGGTTCAACAAAGGCCATTGTTTGTGGTATCCTGCCTGTGGGAAGCGCAAATAAAAGATCCCTTGCTGCTAATCGGAAGAGTAGCCCATGTACTGGCAACAACAGTTTTCCTCTCAAAATCTGTGTGGTCCTTAACCATATGTCTGACGCCATATAACCGTAAATAAAATGTGTTGAGTGCATCGTTAAATAAAACATTTCTTTCTTTCAAAGGCCATGTCAATTTTTATTTATTATTTTGAAAACAAAATTCTCAATTTTAATATACAAATTCTGAACTTTGCATCATTTTGCATATATATGTATTTTAAACTATTATTTTAACATCATTTAATATAGTGCTCAGCTAAGTGGAATAAAATACAAATAGTATTATATTTGTCAATTGTCTTACTTTTATGTTTGTAAAATTAACTAAGAGTCCCACTGAATTCACAAGATCAGATTCATGGTCATGCTAAATATTCTAAATGTTTATTTTTTTTCAATTTATTTTTTGTCTCAACATTATCCATAATTCAGGACTCACTCTGTACATGGCCAAATTAGCCAACTGCTAATTTTTATTCAAAGTGGCTACAACACTTATTTTTTGGCTGATGAAATATTTCTTAAATTAAGCACATTTTAATAATTTTTAAGGAAATACTCGACATACATGTACATATCTAAACGTTGGCTAAACCAAAAATTATTCCAATGTGAGCCCTGATAATTATGTCCATACGACTGGTTATGAAAGGCTGTGGTATGTGCTGTCCTGTGTGCGATGGTGCATACAAAAGATCCTTGCTACTAATGGAAAAATGTAGACTCTTTCCTCTCTGACATATGTCACAATTATCAAATGTTTGACATCCAGTAGCCGATGATTAATAAATCAATATGCTCTAGTGGTGTCATTAAAAAATTTTTTTTTTACCTTTAACTTTCAAAGCTGTTTACACTGTTTTATTGGCATTTTTGTTGATGTTAATAGTGAATAACTTTGGCACGCAGTGTCCAATGTGTTTTTCATGATAGGATATCAGTATTTTCATTCTTTCATTTCTTAAATCTTGAGCCCATCCTTCAGTTGTTTATTTCCTTAGCTTTAAGTTATTTTGTTTTAATGGGCGTCCTAACGGTGTACACAACCTACTGTGAGAAGGGATTTTTCCTGGTGGCTCTGGAGAAGGATAAAACGGGGGTTGATCCAGATAATGTATGGCACTTATCATCATATCTAAAGAAGTGAGTATTCAGCAGATAATGTATGGCACTTATCATCGTATCTAAAGAAGTGAGTATTCAACAGATAATGTATGGCACTTATCATCGTATCTAAAGAAGTGAGTATTCAACAGATAATGTATGGCACTTATCATCATATCTAAAGAAGTGAGTATTCAGCAGATAATGTATGGCACTTATCAAGTCTAAAGAAGTGAGTTCAGCAGATAATGTATGGCACTTATGAAGTCTAAAGAAGTGAGTATTCAGCAGATAATGTATGGCACTTATCAAGTCTAAAGAAGTGAGTATTCAGCAGATAATGTATGGCACTTATCAAGTCTAAAGAAGTGAGTATTCAGCAGATAATGTATGGCACTTATCACTAGTCAAGTGAACAAAAGGAAAAAACACACATACACATGTACATGTACAGTGTTTCTGCTAGAAATAATTTTTGGGGTATGGCGCTATGGAATTGAATGCAACCACAATCAGCAGGGGTATGGTGGGCCTCCCCCAGATGAAATTGGGTTAAGTTAAGGGTTAAGAAAATCATACAGTAATGATAAAGAGTAAATAATTTTGTCAAAAGGTTAATTTAGAAAAATGAAATCTGCTAAACAATTTTAGGTATGGTACCCTACCCGTATTACCCTCTGGCAGAAACCCTGATGTAGATGTTAACCCTCCCCTTTCTTAAAATCCGACATGTAGATCCATCCCTTTTATAGTGTTAACGTTTTAAACAGCCGTGAAGAAAAGAAGACTTGAGACAAATGCAGATGTTGTATAATCGGTCATACATTAGATTTGGAGTCTGGTTATGTCAAAGAATACTGTTAGAATCAAGTCTTCATTGGTGCCCATCGGTCTACAGGCTGGTAGGTACTGGGTTCAGATCCCAGTCGAGGCATGGGATTTTTAATCCAGATACCGACTCCAAACCCTGAGTGAGTGCTCCGAAAGGCTCAGTCGGTCGGTGTAAACCACTTGCACCGACCAGTGATCCATAACTGGTTCAACAAAGGCCATGGTTTGTGCTATCCTGCCTGTGGGAAACGCAAATAAAAGGTCCCTTGCTGCCTGTCTTAAAAGAGTAGCCTATGTGGCGACATCGGGTTTCCTCTAAAAAAGTGTCATAATGACCATATATTTGACGTCCAATAGCCGATGATAAGATAAAAAATCAATGTGCTCTAGTGGCGTCGTTAAATAAAACAAACTTTACTCTTTTTTTCATTGGTGCCCCAAAGTTTGTCAGCTACAAAATTCTAAAAGTTAAATAGTAATTGAATTATATCATTATCAAATAAGTTTGTCAGCTACGAAATTCTAAAAGTTAAATAGTAATTGAATTATATCACGAAATTCTAAAGTTAAATTCTAGTTAAATAGTAATTGAATTATATTATTATCAAATAAGTTTGTCAGCTACGAAATTCTAAAAGTTAAATAGTAATTGAATTATATCATTATCAAATAAGGGGTAAGATTTAGCTCGGTCAATTGAGCACTCATCCGAGCCGCAAGTTTGAACCACCTCGATGGATCCATTCAATTGATTGGGGTTTTTCTTCTTCCGGCCAGTGCACCACAACTGGTCAAAGACTGTGGTATGTGCTTTCCTGTCTGTGGGAAAGTGCATATAAAAGATCCCTTGCTGTATTAGAAACAAATGTAGCAGGTTTCGTTTGATGACTGTTAGTCAGAATTACGAAATGATTTGACATCCAGTAGCCAATGATTAATTAATTGGTGTGCTGTTTTGATGTCATTAAACAAACTTTAAGGTTAACATTATCAAATAACGGTGCTACATATATATATATATATATCCTTTGTATGTAGCAGTCAACTAAATTTGTAATGAAAAGATATTGATTTTATATTTCATGTCCCATTAGTTGTATCATACATGTAGCTGTGTTATTCTGTTTTTCAGGTATGATGACATTTACCATTTAACCATGTCCTATATGGATGGGAAAACCAAGAAGACCACCAGTGCTGAAGTATCTAAATCGGTTGCACAGTTCTTTGACGAAAAGGGTTATCTTTGCACAGAGAACTTCAGTCCAGTTGTTGTCAGTTTGAGGTCCACCATCACCAAAGAGAAAAAGGAAAAATAAATCTTACATTTATGATGATATGACTGGTTTGTGTCTGTGTGTACATGTAATTAAATATATATAACATGTTGTACTTCATCAAATTTGTAAACTAATCATTCTTGTAGCCAGGGTTTCGACAAATACCCTAGCCCTTGGTTCCAGCTAGTGAATTTTTAGTCTAGACCAGTGGAAATTATCAATTGTATTACTATAATACATAGGACACTAGCCAGAGATTCTGTGAGAGTTAGTGACTTTCTAAAACATTTGTCGAACACTGTCAAAGATGTATAATAAAATAAAATAAAGTTTAGCAGTTTGTAAAATGTGTATTTTACAAAAGAAAAGTCATGACTTTCAAAGTCTAATGAGATGCTGGAGTTAATTTTTGCATCATTTGTCATTATAAGTAAGATATTCAAATCAAAATAAATGCGTAACCATCACATCATTGAATGTAGCTTGTATTTTAATGTGCATAGAGATTATTAAACGAGCTTGTGTGTTGTACTGATTTTACAAAACGAGTCGGGATTTTGGTATTGCCCTAGCGAGAGTGAGGGTAATACATGAATCCTGACACGAGTTTCATAAAATCAGTACGACTCACACGCGAGGAGTAATTTCTTTATTATCCATATTATTGTTGTTGTTTTCTTTATGAATAACAAGACCCAACTCAAAATGTTTCAGCCACAACTAGAAGGAGACTGGAGAAGCAACATCATGTTGTGACATCGCTTCCCAAAATTATGTCATAACACTTGTTATTACACGTGTGCTTTGTATGATTATTATTAACTTGGTTATGTTGAACCATGTGGATAATAAAATGCAGTAGTACCAAATTGCTAAACTTTTTTTGTCTTAGTATATTTGATTCCATAGTATCGTTGCAACAATAGTATATTCTAAAACCATTCAAAGAATTTTGCCTGTGAAGCTTCACTTTTTATGTTACTCAATCAAAATGTCGAATATTTCTATTTTATACACTTAAATGTATACATATATTTAACAGTATTTCCTTTTGTCGTTTATATAGAACTTGGAGATTAGAAGAGAGAAAAATCTTTTAACAAAAGTTGGACATCCCGATGAGTAATAAATCAATGTGCTCTAGTGGTGTTATTAAACAAAATACAGTTTAACTTTAGAAGAGATATACCATGCATTTATTGATCTGTTTTATGGTGTGTGTTTTTTAACTTGCTTTAGATCATTCATCGGACTTCTAATACGTATAAGATGTCACCATTTAAATTTCCAAGATGCCAAGAACATTAAATATATTTGTTTAAAATTCATTTGAACAGCAAAGCCTTTTTAACAATAACAGCCCTTGAAATTTGCAACTGCATTCAGCAGTCCTGTCACACACAAAAAAGAGTGTTTTGTGTTTAACGACACCACTAGAGCACATTGATGTATTAATCATTGGCTGTTGGATGTCAAAATCTGTTACAAAATGTTTCTGCAGTGGTACTAAATTGGTGATGATCTAAATTTGCAAGGGCTGCAATAGGATGACATATAGATACAGTGCAAACTCCATATCCATTGCTAACTGATGAGTCATTGCAGATACACCTGACGATTATTAGTCATCACACTTGCCTGTTTTTCACATTCCTGTACATATGATGCTTGAAGTTACTATGTGTGTATGGACATAATTTGTACTAAAATTCTCACTTCAATTTTGACGTTTTGAAAGCAGTCAGACATGTATGGTTGTTGTTTTTTCTTGGAGTTTGTTTTTGTGAAGAAAGTTTGAAATAAATTGACATACTCAAAACAAACATGCTTGAGAAATTTCATCACTTCCAACAAATATATATTTTAGTGTTCAACTCCTGTGGGTTTGCTCCAAAACTATTTCTATCTTTAGAATTTGTATTACTTAACTGTATTTTCTTGAAACTTGGCCAATGTAAGCAAAGATTAATAGCAAAATATTAAATTCTGTAACCTGTCTAGAAATTTCCTAAATTGACAGCAGCATATTTTATGTTATATATTTATTTATTTTCTGACATTTAGCTTTGCTGGCTACCTTCTTCAAGTAAACAAGTTAAGAATGCTAATAACAGAAAACGTGTAACTACACTGTATTAGTATTACTAGACTAAGTATCAAACTTGTTCCTGTCCAAACTGGTATTTGTTTGTAGTTTGATGTCGGTACATTGTATTTGGTGCAGATTTACGTTTGTATGTGTGTGTACGAATTGGTCACCAACACACATTCTGATATTGTCAGCTTTTCTGGGTTTGAAAATTGACAATTGCTTAGTCGCCGGATATGGCTTTTATAGTTAACGGCAAATACATATTGTATTAATGTTAGCCATTATCGGTTTCCAATATATTTTAACTAATGAAAATGTATAATTGAAACTTTGATGAGGGCCACCGTGGCTTTTAAGTTTTTAAGTTTCAACCTTGCTTTTCTGACTGCCTAATTACATTGCTCAAAGGTTCAAAGGTTTGCTACAGTTCTGTTTTGTGAAGAACGTTCGATCATATTGTTTCAGCGCAAATGAATTCAGTGTCTGTGTAGAATGGATGGATTTTATTGTTTTATGCACAAAATTGCAGTGCTCGAAATTAATATTGGCACCAATGGTAATTGCCATAGCTGCGATGTCATAGTAAAAAACACCATTGTGTATTGTGTAACAATGTTATTGTTTGTTCTGGATCCACTATACTGCTAACAAACTTTTGGTTCTTCAGGGCACCACTAACCCAATTACAATTTCACAACGTTCTCTACAAGGAACATTTTGTTCAGTATCGCCTTGCAATTTGCTACACATATTCAATGAATTTTGAAACATTAAACAGTAGTTGCTAATCAATATTCAATTGACTAGAAATATTGCTACCGGTAATAAAAAATTTGAAGACAAAATGTTCCCTGTTGTATACGATGTCAGTACTGTGTACATATTGTAGGTGTGTGTGTATTGATCTCACTGTAGGACTAAGTGTGATTGATACTTGTTTACTAGTAGTCTTCACTAAAATCAGGGCACAATATTCCATCATTCTCTTTGTGTGTTGATTACACAACTTTAAATTCACACAAACTGGCAATCAGGTTGCAAACTGGCAATCATTTTATGTGATGAACCGTTACATTCTAAAATGTAAAAACAAATGTACAAACTTTACATTCACCGGACTTTTATTTGTGGATTCTAAAAATCCATGTACCCATATTCCCCCAAAAAAGTTCTAGACAGACTTGTGGGACAAATGATACATAGCTAAAAAAACAAAAAAACAAAAACAAAACAGAAATAAAAACACTTATTGCCTCATAAAATCTGTTCACAACGCATCTGAAGCACACATGTGTTATGGTCAGGTAACTTGGTGGTTATTCTTAAAGTCCAAACTATTGCCACCTCTGCCCCCTTCCCCCGATCACAAAAACCAAATAACATTGTATGTGTTGTTGTCCTTGTTAAAATGGTACAATTACTTTAAAGTATCGGTGGTCATAATCTGTCACTGCTGTTCATGTTGTAGAGAGCTTGTTGATTGTAATGTGTGTAAATATCTTTAATTAATATCAATTCATGAATGAGTACATCTTCTTAGCCTGTTGGTACTGGGTTATTTCCCTTTGATTGAATTGGTCTAGGCACTGTATTGATGTGCAGTAACTGGCCTCGGTGGTGTCATGGTTAAGCCATCGGCCATAAGCCTGGTAGGTACATAGTTCGCAGCCCGGTACCGGCTCCCACCCAGAGCGAGCTTTAACGACTCAGTAGTTAGGTGTAAGTAGTTAGGTGTAAGACCATTACACCCTCCTCTCTCTCACTAATCACTAATAATTAACAACTAACCCACTGTCCTGGGCAGACAGCCCAGATAACTTGAGGTGTGTGCCCAGGACAGCGTGCTTGAACCTTAATTGGATACAATCACGGAAATACAAAGAAAGATGTGCAGTAGTGTTTTAGGTATGGCAGTACTAAGTACTAGTATTAGAGTCATAATAGAAACAAAATATAAATAGTGTTTACGGGACTGACCTGAGTTTGCTGTCATTGTCACATACGGGTACGGGCTCCCATTTTTGATGGGGGACAGGTTGGCTTTTGTCCGAATTAAATGAAAATGCCAGAATTTATTCATATTTTCATCACTACCAAACCGCTATATAGGGTTGCAAATGAATCACTACACAACATTTCTGCCCGAATATCTCTATAATTTTTTACCAGAATTTAAGGTTTTGCTCCAGCTTAATGTAACATCTTTTCCGACTGATGTGTTCCTTTTAACGATTAAAATTACACTTTAAATAAATTATCTTTGTTAAAATATCAGTGTGTCTACATGTATAGCCAGTGTATTTTTGATAGTCCTAGTCCTAATGTTTGTAGTTGCTTAAACATTTTTTTTATTTTCCTAATGTATATTTACTCGTACGGACGAGAATGTCACGTTGAATATACGTAAATCAATATTCTAAATACATTGGGTATGTAATAGTCATTAAAGAGGTGGTACTAGTCCTATGTTATAATAGGACAGTCTCTTTTTATTTACGACATTGTCTATCGTCTCATGATACAAAACGTATAAAAGATAAACATTCCTTCAGTTCGAAAACATACAGTAATTTAAAAAAAGAAAAGAGTTATTTTAACATTATTTAGTACTCCTTATTTTATTCTTCTCTCAAAGAAAGTACATGTACTGAATTACCTAAAGTGGTGAGATATCTATTGTATAATCTTCCAATAGGACTGTGTGTGCAAGTGTCTTTTTTATGTATATTACGCAAATAAAGTATGAGTATCAGTGTTTTTACTTGTTTGACATGAGTATGGGGAATATGAATGAGAAAGTGCAGACAAAAGATCGCCCATTGTTAATAAGGGGAAATGTAGCAGGTTTTCTCGGAAGAATTGTGTCAGAATTATTAATACTTAAGTTCAATAGCCAATGATTAATAATTAATTAATGTGCCCCAGTGGTGATATTAAACATATTCTACTTTCCAGTATCTTTTTGACTGTATAAATCTAGCTCATCATTAGTTAAAGGTATTGCTTTCTAGGATTGTGGTGTATATAATTGCATTTGTATGGTTTGTGTGTCTGTGGGGGGGGGGGGGGGGGGGGGGGGGGGGAGGGAGATGGTTAGAAGGATTCCTGATGGAAAAATGTAAATCAAATTAGTTTTAGAATATCATTTGAGTCTCATCATTAGTTATAGGTATTGCTTGCTAGGCATTGTGGATGAATGGGGTTTTATTGTGTAATTACATTTGTGTGGTTTATGTGTATATGAGAGAGATGAGAGGGAGTTTGGTAGGGAGGGAGACTGGGAGAATAAGAGATTTTCATTTATGAATTGAGGCACGACACGTGCCAGCACTCCAAATAATATAAATACCAGGGCCTCGTTCCACGAAGCGATCTTGGCCCTAAGATTACCGTAGACGCATAGCTACCCTATGCACTAAGTTGATCTTAGGGCTAAGATCGCTTCGTGGAACGGGGCCCAGGGTCCTAATTCACAAAGCTCTCTTGGGCTCTGCTAGACAACAAAGCATCCTCTTTGCAAGTCTTTTAGCACTGCTCTGCAAGATCGCAAAGTTGCGAGAGTTAGTGAATTAGGCCCCAGGTATTTAGCCAGGAAGATAACACATGTAGCACGCCGCATATTCGATGTATATGAATCTGATCAGTCGGCCAACTGGCATATTAGTCTTGGATTTCCATGCTCATTTTTTATGGCATATCCTGAAAGTTTATTAAATTCTGGCTATCCTGAAAAGACCTCTGATTTTGTAGATAACTTTATTGTGGATTAAATAATGCTTTATTGTCACTGACTGTGCTTCGGACTTCAGACATTTGCTGCATTTTGTTGTGAATATTAATTACTATCTTGTTAAATATATGTTTTAGTGAACTGTATAATATTTTATTTTTACCATGCTGTTTGTGCATGGTAGCACTGGCAATAAAGGTGCTAATGATGTACATTGAAGTGCATGCACATACAAGTACATGCCTGGTAAGAATATTTGAGAAATTGTGTGTACTGCATATAACCAACACGCTTATTTTAACTGCAAAATTGTTAAAGAACTCAACTTTGAATTAAATTTTATTTTGTACTGTATACCTCTTAAGTTTATTTTTTGGTTTATGGGCAAATGTTGTTTAAACAAGTATATTGGAGGATGGAATAAAGATTGAAATTGTTTTCTTTATTGTTATTATTTGTAAAGGGGTAATACAGTGAGTATTGCAAGATACTTGACACGGGCAGAACAATTCTACCATACATAAAAATTGTTTGAATAGGTTGGCCCATTGGGTTATTTCTCGTTCCAGCCAGGGCACCACGACTTGTATATCAAAGGCAGTAGTATGTGCTATTCTGTCTGTAGGATGGTGAATATAAAAGATCCCTTGCTGCTAATCGAAAAGAGTAGCCCATGAAGTGGCGATAGTGGGTTTCCTCTCTCAATATCTGTTTGGTTCTTAACCATATGCCTGACGCCATATAACCGTAAATAAAATGTGTTCCGAGTGCGTCGTTAAATAAAACACTGCATTTCCTTTCATTTGAATGTGACCTTAATCAGTATCTTGGACCACAAGACACCCATCTTTAAACAAGTAGGAGTATTTCTTTGCATGCAAGTTTTGAGTGTCCATAACTCTTACTGTTTTGATATACCCAAATTAATTTGTTTAAATATTCAAGGAAATTATTTTGTCTAAGGACACGCTATTTACCAACTAGACATTATATATTTGACCATGACCTTGTGTAAATATTTTTCACTGTCCATATTGTTATTCTTGGAATTTTGAGCGTCCATATGCCTAAATTAGACATCAAAACATTTATGGAAATTACACATATCTTGTTTAAGAACTTACATCATGTTTCAGTTAGACATTCCACAATTAAATATCAACACATTAATATATGGCGATCCCAATCTCTGTTCTAATCTATACCGGGTATACAATTTGTTTTTGACAGGTTAAATGTACAGTAGTTTTACATTTTTCAACACTAAATACACATCTTGTACTTTCTAAAATGTTGACCAGCTAATATTTCAATTGTATAATGCCTGTTGACCAATCCCATTTGTTAATATTTAAGCAGAAATAAGTATTGTTTACACCACATTTGACCTTGATTTTGTGTGCATATATTTTAAATTGTTACTGTTACTCATGAAATGGTAACAGATATACACAAAATATTATCTGAAATATCATATGACTGCAAATTATTATCATGTGGCATGTATTTTACAATATGAAACTAAAACCAAATATGTCTTATTGCGATAACAATATGTACCCTATGTGGCTACCGGAGTTGCGTTCAGCTAGACCGAGCGGGAAAACGTTCACTAGATTCGTTTATGCGCTTCACAGTAAAAGAAATGGCCCCATTGGGAACCAGTCTAATAGTTCGCGGACCTTAGCGAAACTTTGATGGCTACACTTAGAGCGGGCCATCCTTCCAGAATTGATCATGTCACTGACATATCCGAAGGTTTAGTTTATGGGGTTTAACCACCTCACCCACCCCACTTTTGCTGCTAATTAAAAAAACGTCTACCCTCAGCTTGTACTAACACATGACCTTTTTCTCTCTCTTCTCAAGTGTGCTTGATGTTTTGTCTTTGTAAAGTTTTTTTTATTTTTATTTAACGACACCACCAGAACACATTTGATTTAATAACATCGGCTATTGGATGTCAAACATTTGGTAATTCTGACATATAGTCTTAGAAAGGAAACCCACTACATTTTTTTTTTTTTTTTCATAAGTAGCAAGATATCTGTTATATACACCATCACACAGACAGGATTGCATATAGGCCTACCACAACCTTTGAATTATATCAGTTGTGGTGCACTGGCTGAAACAAGAAATAGCCCAATGGACACACCCAAGCGAGCGCTTTGCCACTGAGATACATCCCGCCCATTTTGTCTTTGTAGGGTTGTTTTGTTTTGATTTTGTTTGGGTGTTGTTGTTGTTTTTTGTTGTGTTTTTTTTTTGGGGGGGGGGGGGCGTAACTCCGTTTTACAGCACTCGCTTGCATTGTCGATCCCCGTCGGTGGGCCCATTGGGCTATTTCTCTTTTCAGCTAGTGCACCACGACTTGTGTATCAAAAGCCGTGGTATGTGTTATCCTGTGTGGGATGGTGCATATAAAAGATCTCTTGCTGCTAATCCAAAAGAGTAGCCCATAAAGTGGCGACAGTGGGTTTCCTCTCAATATCTGTGTGGTCCTCAACCATATGTCCGACGCCATTTAACCGTAAATAGAATGTGTTGAGTGCTTCGTTAAATAAAACATTTCCTTCCTTCAGTCGTTCGTACATTTATTATTTATTCATTTATGTTTGTTTGTTGTTTTGTTTGTTGTTTTTGTTGTTTGTTTGTTTCTGGCAACGTTATAAGCTTATATTAGAAAACCTTTGACAGTTCAAATGTCATATACTTGATAACAGTATATTAATTTATCATCGTTGAGGAAATCACTGCCATATAAAATATAGGACTGGAATATTTTGGAAAAGTGCTCGTCTGATGCGTGGCCGGTTTAGGATCGATCCCTGTCGGTGGACCCATTGAACTATGTCTCGTTCCAACAAGTTATATAATGCTCTCTCTCTCTCTCTCTCTCTCTCTCTCTCTCTCTCTCTCTCTCTCTCTCTCTCTCTCTCTGCCAAATGTAAAAAAAATTATATACCAGTACCAACCTGTTCGACTCTCAGTGGAATTCATTCGTTCATTCACCCATTAATGTTTTCATTCATTCATGCATCCATCCATCCATCCACCATCCATCCATCCATCCATCCATCCATCCATCCATCCATTCATTCATTCATTCATTCATTCATTCATTCATTCATTGTTTCATCTATCCATCCATCCATCCATTCATTCATTCATTCATTCATTCATTCATTCATTCATTCATCCATCCATTAATGTGTTCAACCATTCATGCATTCATTCATCCATCCATTGACTCCTTCACTCACTACAAAGCATAATGTTATACAACTCTAACAACCCGAATGTTGCTTCTCTATCTATTATTAACAGACCTAGACGATGCATACCAAACACAGGTTATGCAGTTCAAAATGTTTATTGTTTTTGTTTTTTAAATGACGTGGTAAAAAATCCCGCTGTTAGTGGACAACGCATTACAGGTTGTTGCGTCCGACTGAGTCACCAGTCAAGCGGTGACGTGTTTCTGTTTGGGGGACCTTATCTCACTGTCGGGTTTCGGGTTGACCACCTTAACCAGGTCAGGTTCCGCCCCCGGCTATTTATCACCCATTTAAAGAGACGATCCCGAGTGTTCTGCCATTGTTAACACGTTCTCAACTGACAAATCCGTTTTAACGACTAAAATTACATTTCAAATACATTTTGTTTTTTAAATGTAGAATACCTGTTTGTATACAGCTCTTTTTTTGCTGCTGTGTAGCCGGTGAGAAGGTTGATGTTTTGTAAGCTCCGGCTTATCACGAAAATTTAGTACATAACTTTAACCTTTTTACCTAATTTATTCAATTAATTTATTAATTAGTTGTTCTACACCCAAGCTGAAGTATATAATCGTAAGTAAGTTTGTTGTGCCTTTTTGCGCACGTTAATAGCTACCGGGGCTAATATAAATTTGTAAACACGTGGTTAAACTCTGTCCTGGTATTGCCAGATACCAGGCCTAGTCTCACACGTTACATTATTGCCGTCAATAACAAACCAGTTTAATTAACATCTTCAATGATGCCAAGAAACTTTAAAAGCTTAGCTAACGAAATTATTACCGAAATGTCTAACAATTCGTCGCTAACGCGAAGTGGCTCATCCCTTCCGAGTGTGGCGGGAGAGCAACCACCGGGAGAGCAACTGGCTTGGGACCCGTCCGCAGATACAGATATGACGACTAATATACCGCATGCGTCCACGCCGTCTAAGCGCGCCAGGCGCGATATTCCACTCCCCGGGGGAGGCCTCTCTATTCTAGTGGACAAGTATATATTGGAGAGGTCTGCCCGGGGGGAGGAAAACCTACTCGAATCCGAGGACGAGAGTTTGGACAGAGACTTGTCTTGTGATCTCAGTGAAATTTCCAATTTAGCCACAGATGACAACAATGGATCCACCCCTACCCCAACAACACAAGAAGAAATTGTTATAATCAATTGTTCAGGGGAAGAGACCCTAGATAATAAAGGCAATAAAAACGTCTCTGAGTTATCTGTGGATAAAGAGGGCGAGGTAAGCGTCCCACTCTCAAATTCGGCCCTGACATTAAACGACTCGGTATATGTGAGGTCACCGACCCCACCCCCCCGGGCTGTTTAATACAAACATTCGTAAGAGGAAGGCAGGGCCGATACTCAATGATGAAGAAGAAGTGGACAGCGCCTCCGACAAAGGTGAGACCAAGATAAATGAGGGAAAATTGGTATATCCCATTCCAACCACCAATTCGTTTGCGCCTCTCGGGGATATGTCTGATACATCCAATAATGTCTTAACTCCTCCACGCACTAAATTAATTAGAAGAAAATCAAAACAAGAAAACATAGAAATTCAGGGGTTGAGGAGAGTATTTTACAATGATTTCGACCCGACCCCCTACGGGCTTCAGTTTCTACAAAACACAATTTCAGAAATGCAACAAAGCTCTTCCTCAAGAGCTTTCAAAAACACAGTCTTTTTTTACTCCAGGGTTCCCGGGGGGGCGTGCTTTGTTAGAACTAATCAGGACGCCCCCTTCGCGGCCCTGGGGCCAACCATGAAAATCCGGCCCTTCCCCGAATGCGCAGACGAAGTGGTGGTTATTTTCAAGAGCTGTTATAAAGAACCCAACGGGGGGGGGGGGGGGGGGGGACAATGTAGATATCTGCAATGATCTGTCAGTGGACAGCTACATTGAGACCTTCGGACCTGGCCCTAGCCAAACTATGGCTTTGGCAGAGTCAATACATGAAAGGATAAATAACAGTATTAGTCCCCGGCTCAAGGCCACCGTCTCAGAAAGAATTGAGATAGGAGTCGAGTCGGGGATTCAAATTGAAGAAACTCACGCTGGAGACGTTCGTAAGGTGTCCTACGACGTCCGCGTGAATTCAAATACAGCCGATTTCAATTCCTTTTCTAAAACAGCACGTAGGCGGCTGGCGACCGTTGTCAGCGGTTCGGGGTCGCGGGAATTCACGAAGTGGGCCTCGGAGGTGTCCGGTAATGAGTCGAAGGAAGAGCTTAGTAGCTCTAAACCCGACAAACCGGACAACCTGCCGAGTACCCCCAAGACAGTGGGTGTTGGATACTGGTTAGACGAGGTAGTCACCATCCATCCCTGCGACCAGTCAACCGATGAATTCACTGAAGTGATACAAAAAAAGAGGAAGCGCCGGTTTGCTAACACATCAGGTTCTAACTATGCCGACTCTCCTACCGCGGGGGATTTCTTGATAGACAAAAAACAAGTACTACCCCCCGGGATTAAAAGAATTAAGTCTAATAAAGGGAGGGTGGAATTACCCTCTACTAAGGCCAATACCAGTCTACCGACAAGACTGAACCTCTCTGGTATGGAGGTGGACCCTTTTCCTCCCCTGAAAACTGGGGAAAAAACCCGCCAGGGGCAGAGGGGGGCTGGGCCTTCCCCCCCTTTTTATAAACAAATCAAACCAGTGAGAGAGGGGGGCGCCCAAACACAAATAAAGCGCCCCTACAGCTCTCAACCAAACGGGGAACCCTTTAAGGAGGTACTAAGGGGGGGGGGGGGGGCTCTTCACAGAGGGATGGAGGAGGTAATCCACCCCTCTCCCTACGTAGAATTATTAAAACTGATCTCAAGGGAGCTAATGGCCCAGCCATCTTCTCTTCGGTCAGAACAGACAATCCGGATATACCTATCTCGAATGTAACGGTTTGGGGTAATGGGTATCTGGATGTCCTACTGGCCGAACCCACGGCGGCGGAAACCATACGGGTTAAGGGGGTGGAACATCGACTACACCCATACCAGGCCAAACCCGTTAAATGCGCCAGGTGCCAAAAGTGGGGACATCTAACAAAAAAGTGTAGAGCAACCAGAGAATTCCCTGTCTGTTTTCGATGTGGGGCCGCCCACCCCAGGAGGTCCCCGGACAATCCTTGTGCAAGACCGCTAATTAACATAAGTAGTCATATATTAAATAATAGCAGTTAATCTCGTGTGGCTGTCCATGACCGGCTATATCTTAGTCCCCCTCCGCGGGAGTAATTAATTAAACTTTAGACATATTAATTTAATTATTGGTAATTTATTATAAGACATACCTGGTTCGTCTCCCCATTTGTGTACTATCCTCATGGTGGATAATGAACCAGGGAGTCATAGGTTAACATAAAGGGAGGAGCCTCCACCCCGGATGGTTTTATCCGTTGGGGGGGGGAGGGGGGGGGTTGTAAATAATTAAAATGGGGAATAAATATAATAAAGAAATACTAATTTTCTCAACTAAGTAATTATAATATAGCTCTCTTTCCGATCGCGCCTGGCGAGCTTATGGACGAAGGGACACTTTAATCATACATAATATATAGAACATACCGGTTTTTAACTTTATAAAATATAATGTATATTAATTTTAATTAATAATTTTACAAGAATACCTAATTTTAACCAATAAGGTAGGTGGCTTTTTCTCCTCCTTATTAAATTTAGGAAAGAATGAGATGAATGAATGGAGTGAATGAAAGATCAGCTTGGGTGTTTAATATTGAGGTGTCTAACCTGGCAGTTAGACATTTCGTGATTACTCACCGGCTACTGTATATTTATATGTAAATTTTTAATCCATTTGTTAATTTCCTTTTTTTAATTATATTTGTATAAATGTTTACAAGCGTGCTCTGTATTTTATTATTATGATATTTTATTTTATTATATATTTTTAACCATTGGTTTAATAAACTAAGAGAGGGAGAAAGAAATTTCTTCCTTCTCTAATTAAATGGGACTTAATTGTACCCATGCCGTCTGGAGGTCCTTGGTAATATTGCCCTGGACCTCTCTTCGGTTTTTACAGATTAAAGGGTGATGGCGTCTGTGAATGACATAACTTTCAGATTCTCTTGGACTGCTGAGAGCCGCCCGGAACCAAGTTATCACCAGAGATGCGTTTCCGCTCCGCCGACGGGCCAGACACAAAACTTATTCTTCAATGATTGCAGACCTGATTCTGTCACTCTAAAAGTGACATCCACTCTCCTAGTGGATTTATTAAAATAACTAAATTAAAGAAATTAGGAAATAAATAAATAAATAAATAACCATATGAGGGCCGCGCTGGTGGAGGGCATCGCGGTTGGGACGGTGGGGGGGGGGGGGGGGGGGGGGGGGTGGGGGGCGGGGGGGGGGAGACCACCGGAAGATAGTAGGTAGGCGTAGGCGTAGGCGGTTTGGCAGTAGGGGAGCTAGGTTTGTCCGGGGGGCTCCGGCCCCCCCTCCCCTGGGCCTCGGCCCCCTCCTGTCTGCCACACTTAGATTCCCAATACCGACGTGGCACCTCCCATAAACAATGAAACTTCCTGTGAGGCGGACTCGCCCAGTATAAGAACCTCACCCCCAATTCCCCTAGGGTTAAATGAGTATATATAGACCTAGAGATATCTTAAGTTTAGATCACCCGGTCAAAATTGTGCAAAAAAAATTTCTTTAAGAAATAGGTATTTTATATTTGGAGAGCACAAATAAATTTTGTAATGCCCCCTAATAATTTTGGCTTAAATTTCAAAATTGCCCCTATATTTCTGTCCCGGACCACTCCTGCTGGCTATCCAGAGGATGGGCCTGTGACAGACATGCTTGAAACCTTAGTGGTATATGCGCATGTAAATAAATATTGGAATGGAATGTATACAGCTATTGTGTTTCTTGTCCTAATATTTATTTTAGTTCAAACTCCATTTTACTTCCTAGTTCCTATTATGTTTTCTTTTTTCGTGTACGAAATTACTGAGAGTGCAAAATCTAGTTTTAGATATTACAAACAGTAGGGCCATAGGCGTACGGGCTCATATATTTTGTAAAGGGCAGCCTGATGTTTGCCCGAATTTAAAAAAAAAAAAATCCGAATCTGGATAACAACATTTATTCATTTTAGCGTTACAAACGAATAACGCGATCAGTCTGGGATCAATCCCCGTCAGTAGGCCCATTGGGCTATTTCTCGTTTTAGCCAGTGCACCACGACTTGTATATCAAAGGATGTAGTATGTGCTATTCTGTCTGTAGGATGGTGAATATAAAATATCCCTTGCTGCTAATCGAATAGAGTAGCCCATGAAGTGACGACAAAAGCGGGTTTCCTCCCTCAATATCTATGTGGTCCTTAACCATATTTTCTACGCCATATAACCGTAAATAAAATGTGTTGAGTGCGTCGTTAAATAAAAACATGTCATTTCTTCTTTTATTCTTCTTGTTTCTCTATTCTAATATATATATATACAAATATTTATATATTGACAGATTAAATATACAGTAGTTTTACATTTTTTAACACTAAATGCACATCTTGTACTTGCTAAAAATTAATGTCCATATTGACCAGCTAATATTTCAATTGTATACTGTAGGGAAAGGTCTTTATATAGGCTGTGCCTGTTGACCAACCCCATCTGTTCATATAAACAGAAATAAATATTGTTTAAACCACATTTGACCTTGATTTTGTGTACAGAATATATTTTATATTGTTACTGTTACTCACGAAACAGATATACATAAAATATTATTAGAAATATCATATGACTGCAAATTATTATCATGTGGCATGCATATTACCATATTAAACTAAAACCAAATATGTCTTATTGATCCTGCATCATATAATATTGCGATAACAATATGTACACATAGGCTACTGGAGCTGCGTTCAGCTAAACCGAGCGGTAAAACGTCCACCAGACTCCTTTATGCGCTTCACAGTAAACGAAATGGCCTTGTTGGGAACCAGTCAAATAGCTCACGAACCTTAGTGAAACTTTGGGCACGCCATCCTTCCAGAATTGATAATGTCAGTGACATATCCGAAGGTTTAGTTTATGGGGGTTAACCACCTCATCTGCCCCACACTTCTACCCTTAGCTGCTACTAACACAAAAACCCCCCCTCTCTACCCTTAGCTTGTACTAACACATGACATCTCTCTCTCTCTCTCTCTCTCTCTCTGTCTCTCGTCTCTCCTCTCTCTCTCTCCTCTCTCTCTCTCTCTCTCTCTCTCTCAAGTCTCTCAAGTTCACAACAGACGTATAAGACCCATTGCTGCTAATTTTAAGCAGTAGCCCACCGCGTGGCGGCACCGGGTTTCCTCTATCATTATCTGTGTGGTCCTTAACCATATGTCCGACCGTAGCCAAATAAGCGTAATTAAAATGTGTTGGGTGCGTCTTTAAATTAATAACATCCTTTCCTTCCCTTTCCCCCAGGAAGGCCAGAGATAGTCTGCTAATGTAACATTTCACCGCTCACCGCCAGGGACGTGACGTCGTGCATAGCTCAATTCAAAGGGTTGGTATTATGCCTGGCACACACTTGATAGTCGCGACGGCATTAATCTGTAGGTGTGTACGGGGTAAAGACGCGACCATCGCGTTTAATTTCCAGTTTTCCCTTGACTTGACTGTCGCGTCGGCTGGTGTGCTTAGGTGCACATTTTCCAATCTGATTAAAATTAGCTTTACTGGTCTACCTAACAGGGACATAGTCATTAAGTATTAAGCATCGTGTTTCATTAATTTTATTTATTTAGGAAAATACCTAGTAAGCGTAAAATATACATTTCTGAATGCTTCGTATAGGTTATGCCAGATGTATCTTATGTTAATTTTAATCAGATTGGTGAACCAACCATTTTAAAAATAGTATAATCCCATGGCAAAACGTTACGTTAGTTCTGGATTAATGTTACTAGAGGATGTAGCTGGTTAGGATTTTCAACTGTGGGCACTGACCTAACGTAACGTTTTGCCATGGGATTATACTATTTTTAAAATGGTTGTTTTACCAATGTGATTAAAATTAGCTCTACTGGTCTACCATTGCATTGCATGGACTCCTGTGTCCAGGCGACATTTCATCTATAAATAATAATTTAAATATCAACCAATTACACTTCGCCTTTTATAGTGTTATTCGGGAGCATACACATTCTAAAACTATCGAGCGAGATTATTTATGCAATAGGCGAACTTGTTGGTCTATTTCAACATTAAAAAACAGGGGGGAAAGTACAGTAATAAACTCTGTATTGTATACTAGTATAAACAGATTTTATGGCAATACCATCACGGTTTTTTTTTACGTCTTGAAACGAATTTTATATAAACTTTTATACTGAAATTAGTTTCCGGCATACTTCGTAATTCACCCGAATCATTTCGTATACCCTCGGTATAATCGCGAATGTTTTAAAATTCTTTTCAAATTACTGGATTCCCAGTCTGGAGCTAGACGCGGTAAGACGTGTTTGTTTCGCTTGTGCACACTACACGTGCTTTCCTGTGCTCGACTTGGGGATCCTTCATTTCGTTGTTTTTGTCAGCGAAATGAGGTTTTCTACTGGGATGTATGCGGCCATTGGAACTGATTGAACGCTGAAACGCTTCTCGTTTCGACAGCCTGCACCACCAGGTTGGATTCTTTTTTTAGCGAGATTCCTTGCCTCCACGTCATTTCCCCGGCTGACTATGTCGACTTGTTTTTTCGTGACTCGTATGACGGCCATTCTGCAGAACGCCACGGTTGTTCGCGTTTAGTCTCTACATGTCCGAGCCTATCCTAGCAGCACTGGAAGATTGACCACCCCACTCTAAGAAGAAATAGGAAGCGGGGTCGGCTCCTACTACTCTTTTCAAAACTTTACTTTGCTTTATAGTGATACAATCTTGTATCCTCCGGAGTCGTGCCCGTCTGCACCACTATACCAACCCATGACGACTGGACTATACCCTAGTCTGATACTCTCGTTCAGACGGATCCGGCTTCTCAAGATCTGTATTTCAGCACAGCACTACACCTTCAACGTCTAATGACTGTCAATCGGGGTTTTTCTTGACGGGATGCAACCCATCTCGTCCCTATAAGCTGTGCACCCAAACGGCCTTAACGAGGCCACTCACGTGGACATATCGATCGGACTTCAAACTTTTAGATCTACGTTCAAAATTGTTTTAAAAAATATTATTAAATATTCTTTCTCTTATTTAATTTTGGACTGTCCTTCTAAAATGCTCCAAATTACATAAATATTCGGCCGAGCAGTCGATTCTTTTTATTTTTGGCTTGTAACTTAATTTTTTTTTTTTTTATTCTATTAACTTTTTTACTAATTGCTATTTTCAAAATCCTGCCCATTTTCAACTCTACCCCCCCCCCCCCCCCCCCCCCCCCCCCCCCCCCCCCGCCATCCAGAGTCAGGTCACTGATCTTATCGGAGGTCGGACTCGGGATGGGCGTGTTCGAAACCCTAGTGGTATATGGGCACGTTAAACTAGTTATCATCATCATCAAATCACTGGCATGAGCTCCAATGGGCTGCGGTTAGATCCACATGTAATAGTAATTAACCAGTGGAGCTAATTTTAATTAGATTGCACATTCTCAGACTACTGCTGACTTGGCAGTCGAGTCGGCTTTACTCGGTAGCTGTGCGCCATGCATTAGAATTTACCTTGGAGGTAGCAACCTTCACCTATAAAAACAAGTTCATTACAAAAAAAAAAAAGAAAAAAAAAGAAAGTTGGGTGCACTTACGTAGGAGTGGTAGATTATGAAACAGAAACAGTACAGACTCCAGGTGAAACGTCTACTAGAAAAAGATTTGTTCAGATGGTGCAAAAATGCAAAGCTATAATTAGTGTTGTCGAATAACATATTTCAGAAAAAAATATGTATGTTTGTTTTCTTCTTTGAAGATGTGAATACCCTTAGCCTGTTGAGAATAAAAGAAATCTATGATGATATAAGGTTGTACTATACCAAATAAAATCGCATAGACGACCACGTTAACGTTTGTGTTCAAAACACTATATGCAATATATCAACCAAACTATGACCCATAGATATCAGTACTACAACCCCTACCTCAAAGTATTAACTGCAGAAAATTGTACCTTTCATGGCTCATTTTCGGTATAACCAGATGTTTTTACAACACCCCTAGTTTCGCACACAATTTGAGTACCGTTTTTTTACAGGTACCTCATACATGTTCCAAGCACAAGGCTACTTGACACAGTGGTACTAGATGAAATAAAATTGCATGCAGTTTTTGCCCAGATGAAACTAATGTTTTTTACAACATTATCACTCACATTTATCACCAATCACAGGACTTGGAATATTAACTTCTCTATCAAAAGTTCAGTGCACCTCGAACTTTGACCCAGCCGGACGTTATTTGGTTTAGTACTACCATAAACAGTGATGATCTGTTACGAAGAATAATTATGGTTTTCTTCCTATGAATTTGTTGAACTGATAACTTATTAAGAAACATAATTATGGTTTTCCTTCTATGAATAACAAAAATGTTTGTTGTTTTCCTTGTTTGAAAATATGGAAACTGCTAAACTATTAAAGAAATATAATAATTATGGTTTATTTCACAAGATGTGAAAACTCATAACGTATTAACAAAATATAATTATGCCCCTTCGGTTTTTCTGTGAGGATACGAAAAAACTGATCATTTA
>NC_054699.1:32895528-32903028 GCF_016097555.1 Gigantopelta aegis
TACACTTAGAGCGGGCCATCCTTCCAGAATTGATCATGTCAGTGACATATCCGAAGGTTTAGTTTATGGGGTTTAAACCACCTCACCCACCCCACTTTTGCTGCTAATTTAAAAAAACGTCTACCTCAGCTTGTACTAACACATGACCTTTTTCTCTCTCTCTCAAGTGTGCTTGATGTTTTGTCTTTGTAAAGTTTTTTTTTTTTATTTAACGACACCACCAGAACACATTTGATTTAATAACATCGGCTATTGGATGTCAAACATTTGGTAATTCTGACATATAGTCTTAGAAAGGAAACCCACTACATTTTTTTTTTTTTTTTTCATAAGTAGCAAGATATCTGTTATATACACCATCACACAGACAGGATTGCATATAGGCCTACCACAACCTTTGAATTATATCAGTTGTGGTGCACTGGCTGAAAACAAGAAATAGCCCAATGGACACACCCAAGCGAGCGCTTTGCCACTGAGATACATCCCGCCCATTTTGTCTTTGTAGGGTTGTTTTGTTTTGATTTTGTTTGGGTGTTGTTGTTTTTGTTTTTTTTTTTTTTTTGGGGGGGGGGGGGCGTAACTCCGTTTTACAGCACTCGCTTGCATTGTCGATCCCCGTCGGTGGGCCCATTGGGCTATTTCTCTTTTCAGCTAGTGCACCACGACTTGTGTATCAAAAGCCGTGGTATGTGTTATCCTGTGTGGGATGGTGCATATAAAAGATCCCTTGCTGCTAATCCAAAAGAGTAGCCCATAAAGTGGCGACAGTGGGTTTCCTCTCAATATCTGTGTGGTCCTCAACCATATGTCCGACGCCATTTAACCGTAAATAGAATGTGTTGAGTGCTTCGTTAAATAAACATTTCCTTCCTTCAGTCGTTCGTACATTTATTATTTATTCATTTATGTTTGTTTGTTGTTTTGTTTGTTGTTTTTGTTGTTTGTTTGTTTCTGGCAACGTTATAAGCTTATATTAGAAAACCTTTGACAGTTCAAATGTCATATACTTGATAACAGTATATTAATTTATCATCGTTGAGGAAATCACTGCCATATAAAATATAGGACTGGAATATTTTGGAAAAGTGCTCGTCTGATGCGTGGCCGGTTTAGGATCGATCCCTGTCGGTGGACCCATTGAACTATGTCTCGTTCCAACAAGTTATATAATGCTCTCTCTCTCTCTCTCTCTCTCTCTCTCTCTCTCTCTCTCTCTCTCTCTCTCTCTCTCTCTCTCTGCCAAATGTAAACAATTTTTATATACCGGTACCAACCTGTTCGACTCTCAGTGGAATTCATTCATTCATTCACCCATTAATGTTTTCATTCATTCATGCATCCATCCATCCTTCCACCCATCCATCCATCCATCCATCCATCCATCCATCCATTCATTCATTCATTCATTCATCCATCCATCCATCCATTCATTCATTCATTCATTCATCCATCCATTAATGTGTTCAACCATTCATCCATTCATTCATCCATCCATTGACTCCTTCACTCACTACAAAGCATAATGTTATACAACTCTGACAACCCGAATGTTACTTCTCTATCTATTATTAACAGACCTAGACGATGCATACCAAACACAGGTTATGCAGTTCAAAATGTTTATTGTTTTTGTTTTTTAAATGACGTGGTAAAAAATCCCGCTGTTAGTGGACAACGCATTACAGGTTGTTGCGTCCGACTGAGTCACCAGTCAAGCGGTGACGTGTTTCTGTTTGGGGGACCTTATCTCACTGTCGGGTTTCGGGTTGACCACCTTAACCAGGTCAGGTTCCGCCCCCGGCTATTTATCACCCATTTAAAGAGACGATCCCGAGTGTTCTGCCATTGTTAACACGTTCTCAACTGACAAATCCGTTTTAACGACTAAAATTACATTTCAAATACATTTTGTTTTTTAAATGTAGAATACCTGTTTGTATACAGCTATTGTGTTTCTTGTCCTAATATTTATTTTAGTTCAAACTCCATTTTACTTCCTAGTTCATATTATGTTTTTTTTTTTCGTGTACGAAATTACTGAGAGTGCAAAATCTAGTTTTAGATATTACAAACAGTAGGGCCATAAGGCGTACGGGCTCACATATTTTGTAAAGGGCAGCCTGATGTTTGCCCGAATTTAAAAAAAAAAAAATCCGAATCTGGATAACAACATTTATTCATTTTAGCGTTACAAACGAATAACGCGATCAGTCTGGGATCAATCCCATTGGGCTATTTCTCGTTTTAGCCAGTGCACCACGACTTGTATATCAAAGGATGTAGTATGTGCTATTCTGTCTGTAGGATGGTAAATATAAAATATCCCTTGCTGCTAATCGAATAGAGTAGCCCATGAAGTGACAAAAGCGGGTTTCCTCCCTCAATATCTATGTGGTCCTTAACCATATTTTCTACGCCATATAACCGTAAATAAAATGTGTTGAGTGCGTCGTTAAATAAAAACATGTCATTTCTTCTTTTATTCTTCTTGTTTCTCTATTCTAATATATATATATACAAATATTTATATATTGACAGATTAAATATACAGTAGTTTTAAATTTTTTAACACTAAATGCACATCTTGTACTTGCTAAAATTTAATGTCCATGTTGACCAGCTAATATTTCAATTGTATACTGTAGGGAAAGGTCTTTATATAGGCTGTGCCTGTTGACCAACCCCATCTGTTCATATAAACAGAAATAAATATTGTTTAAACCACATTTGACCTTGATTTTGTGTACAGAATATATTTTATATTGTTACTGTTACTCACGAAACAGATATACATAAAATATTATTAGAAATATCATATGACTGCAAATTATTATCATGTGGCATGCATATTACCATATTAAACTAAAACCAAATATGTCTTATTGATCCTGCATCATATAATATTGCGATAACAATATGTACACATAGGCTACTGGAGCTGCGTTCAGCTAAACCGAGCGGTAAAACGTCCGCCAAAATCCTTTATGCGCTTCACAGTAAACGAAATGGCCTTGTTGGGAACCAGTCAAATAGCTCACGAATCTTAATGAAACTTTGGGCACGCCATCCTTCCAGAATTGATAATGTCAGTGACATATCCGAAGGTTTAGTGTGTGGGGGTTTAACCACCTCACCTGCCCCACTTCTGCTGCTAATTAAAAAAACGTCTACCCTTAGCTTGTACTAACACAAGACACCCCCCCTCCCTCTCTCTCTCTCTCTCTCTCTCTCTCTCTCTCTCTCTCTCTCTCTCTCTCTCTCTGTGTGTGTGTGTCTCTCTGTATCTGTCTCTCTGTCTCTCTGTCTGTCTCTCTCTCTCTCTCTCTCTCTCTCTCTCTCTCTCTCTCTCTCTCTCTCTCTCTCTCTCTCTCTCTCTCTCTCAAGTTATTCACAACAGACTTATATGAGCCATTGCTGCTAATTTTGAACAGTAGCCCACCGCGTGGCGGCACCGGGTTTCCTCTATCATTATCTGTGTGGTCCTTAACCATGTCCCACCGTAGCCAAATAAGCGTAATTAAAATGTGTTGGGTGCGTCTTTAAATTAATAACATCCTTTCCTTCCCTTTCCCCAAAGAAGGCCAGAGATAGTCTGCTAATGTAACATTTCACCGCTCACCGCCAGGGACGTGACGTCGTGCATAGCTCAATTCAAAGGGTTGGTATTATGCCTGGCACACACTTGATAGTCGCGACGGCATTAATCTGTAGGTGTGTACGGGGTAAAGACGCGACCGTCGCCTTTAATTTCCAGTTTTTCCTTGACTTGACTGTCGCGTCGGCTGGTGTGCATAGGTGCACACTTTCAAATCTGATTAAAATTAGCTCTACTGGTCTACCTAACAGGGACATAGTCATTAAGTATTAAGCATCGTATTTCATTAATTTTATTTATTTAGGAAAATACCTAGTAAGCGTAAAATATACATTTCTGAATGCTTCGTATGGGTTACGCCAGATGTATCTTATGTTAATTTTAATCAGATTGGTGAACCAACCATGTTAAAAATAGTACAATCCCATGGCAAAACGTTACGTTAGTTCTGGATTAATGTTACTAGAGGATGTAGCTGGTTAGGATTTTCAACTGTGGGCACTGACCTAACGTAACGTTTTGCCATGGGATTATACTATTTTTAAAATGGTTGTTTTACCAAGTGATTAAAATTAGCTCTACTGGTCTACCAGTAGATCTAACAGCATTGCGTGTACTCCCGTGTCCAGGCGACATTTCATCTATAAATAATAATTTAAATATCAACCAATTACACTTCGCCTTTTATAGTGTTATTCGGGAGCATACACATTCTAAAAATATCGGGCGAGATTATTTATGCAATAGGCGAACTTGTTGGTCTATTTCAACATTAAAAAACAGGGGGAAAAGTACAGTAATAAACTCTGTATTGTATACTAGTATAAACAGATTTTATGGCAATACCATCACGGTTTTTTTTTTACGTCTTGAAACGAATTTTATATAAACTTTTATATTGAAATTAGTTTCCGGCATACTTCGTAATTCACCCGAATCATTTCGTATACCCTCGGTATAATCGCGAATGTTTTCATTTTTTTTCTTCAAATTACTGGATTCCCAGTCTGGAGCTAGACGCGGTAAGACGAGTTTGTTTCGCTTGTGCACACTACACGTGCGTTGTTTTTGTCAGCGAAATGAAGTTTTCTACTGGGATGAATGCGGCCATTGGAACTGATTGAACGCTGAAACGCTTCTCGTTTCGACAGCCTGCACCACCAGGTTGGATTCTTTTTTTAGCGAGATTCCTTGCCTCCACGTCATTTCCCCGGCTGACTATGTCGACTTGTTTTTTTCGTGACTCGTATGACGGCCATTCTGCAGAACGCCACGGTTGTTCGCGTTTAGTCTCTGCATGTTCGAGCCTATCCTAGCAGCACTGGAAGATTGACCACCCCACTCTAAGAAGAAATAGGAAGCGGGGTCGGCCCCTACTACTCTTTTAAAAACTTTACTTTGCTTTATAGTGATACCATATTGTATCCTCCGGAGTCGGGCCCGTCCGCACCACTATACCAAACCATGACGACTGAACTATGCCCTAGTCTGATACTCTCTCTCGTTCAGACGGATCCGGCTTCTCAAGATCTGTATTTCAGCACAGCACTACACCTTCAACGTCTAATGACTGTCAATCGGGTTTTTTCTTGACGGGATGCAACCCATCTCGTCCCTATAAGCTGTGCACCCAAACGGCCTTAACGAGGCCACTCACGTGGACATATCGATCGGACTTCAAACTTTTAGATCTGCGTTCAAAATTGTTTTTAAAAATATTATTAAATATTCTTTCTCTTATTTAATTTTGGACTGTCCTTCTAAAATGCTCCAAATTACATAAATATTCGGCCGAGCAGTCGATTCTTTTTTTTTTTGGCTTGTAACTTTAAAAAAAATAATTATTTATTCTATTAACTTTTAAAATTCTGCCCATTTTTACCTCTACCCCCCCCAGGTCATCGATCTTATCGGAGGTCGGACTCGGGATGGGCGTGTTCGAAACCCTAGTGGTATATGAGCACGTTAAACTAGTTATCATCATCATCATCAAATCACTGGCATGATTTTGCAAGTGAGGTTTTGATTGGTCAAATGAAAGATCAACTTGACATGAGCTCCAGTGGGCTGCGGTTAGATCCACATGTAATAGTAATTAACCAGTGGAGCTAATTTTAATTAGATTGCACATTTTCAGACTACTGCCGACTTGGCAGTCGAGTCGGCTTTACTCGGTAGGTGTGCGCCAAGCATTAGAATTTACCTTGGAGATAGCAACCTTCACCTATTAAAAAAAAAGAAAAAAAAAAAAAAAAAAAAAAAAAAAAAAAGTTGGGTGCACTTACGTAGGAGTGGTAGATTATGAAACAGAAACAGTACAGATTCCAGGTGAAACGTCTACTAGAAAAATATTTGTTCAGATGGTACTACGTGCAAAAACGCAAAGCTATAATTATACGAAGTGTTGTCGAATAACATATTTCAGAAAAAATATATATGTTTTTTTTTCTTCTTTGAAAATGTGAATACCCTTAGCCTGTTGAGAATAAAAGAAATCTATGATGATATAAGGTTGTACTATACCAAATAAAATCGCATAGACGACCACGTTAACGTTTGTGTTCAAAACACTATATGCAATATATCAACCAAACTATGACCCATAGATATCAGTACTACAACCCCTACCTCAAAGTATTAACTGCAGAAAATTGTACCTTTCATGGCTCATTTTCTGTATAACCAGATGTTTTTACAACACCCCTAGTTTGGCACACTATTTGAGTACCTTTTTTTGCAGGTACCCCATACATGTTCCAAGCACAAGGCTACTTGACACAGTGGTACTAGATGAAATAAAATTGCATGCAGTTTTTGCCCAGATGAAACTAATGTTTTTTTACAACCAACACACTCACATTTATCACCAATCACAGGACTTGAAGTATTAAATTCTCTATCAAAAGTTCTGTGCACCTCGAACTTTGACCCAGCCGGACGTTATTTGGTTTAGTACTATCGTAAACAGTGATGATCTGTTAAGAATAATAATTATGGTTTTCTTCCTATGAATCTGTTTAACTGATAACTTATTAAGAAACATAATTATGGTTTTCCTTCTATGAATAACAAAAATGTTTGTTGTTTTCCTTGTTTGAAAATATGGAAACTGCTAAACTATTAAAGAAATATAATAATTATGGTTTATTTCACAAGATGTGAAAACTCATAACGTATTAACAAAATATAATTATGCCCCTTCGGTTTTCTGTGAGGATACGAAAACTGATCATTTATTAAGACAAATAATTATGTTATTTTTTTTTCTATGAAGATGTAAAAACTTATCAGCTATTAAGAAATATAATTAGGTTTATGTGGTTTTCTTTTTAAAAAGATGCCATATTATAATCGATTTTTTCTTAGCGTTTGCTTAATATATTGTAATATTATGATCCTTTAACATTAAAGTTTCTTTTGTTTAACAACACTAGAGCACGTTAATTTATTAATCATCTGCTGAGACCGGCCTCGGTGGCGTCGTGGCAGGCCATCGGTCTACAGGCTGGTAGGTACTGGGTTCGGATCCCAGTCGAGGCATGGGATTTTTAATCCAGATACTGACTCCAAACCCTGAGTGAGTGTTCCGCAAGGCTCAATGGGTAGGTGTAAACCACTTGCACCGACCAGTGATCCATAACTGGTTCAACAAAGGCCATGGTTTGTGCTATCCTGCCTGTGGGAAGCGCAAATAAAAGATCCCTTGCTGCTAATCGGAAGAGTAGCCCATGTAGTGGCGACAGCGGGTTTCCTCTCAAAATCTGTGTGGTCCTTAACCATATGTCTGACGCCATATAACCGTAAATAAAATGTGTTGAGTGCGTCGTTAAATAAAACATTTCTTTCTTTCTTTCTATCGAGATTTTAAACTTAAAATGCATGCGAGTTTCGCGTATTGAAAT